>NC_141542.1:117867500-118167500 GCF_021556685.1 Rattus norvegicus
CAAGGCACAGGCGAGGAGATCTCAGGCTAGAGAACAGTTAGGAAGCACATCGGCCTGCCCCTTGTCCTCAGGCCACTTTCCATCAAGGCCTCTCATCTCCAGATCTTTCAAGCGATGCCAAACTGTGGGAAATGTTTCAGAAATGCATGACCCTCTCTTCCATCCTGTCGTGAGTAAAACAGCTGCAGCAAACAGCGCAGGCTCTTTTGGATGTCCCCCCTTCTTTACGAGCTGCTGGCACCCTTACAATGCTTCATTAGCCAAGGCAGATCACAAGACTGGGCGTTAAGGGATCTTAGATAGGGTTTTAGTTTGGGGATATGTTCCCGCAGATGGTTGTGTTTTTGGTGACTGAAGAGTCCGTGTAGTGGCAATGAGTGTATCAAGCATCTTGGGAAAGCAGAATTAATCTTCTAAGCAGAAGGCCCAACAGGAAGAACCTTCTATTCACCGATAGTCATATGGCTACATTGTGGTTTACTCCTATGATGAAATGAACAGGCCTGATTCCAACTGACCCTCCATTAGCACTGACTATCATACTGCCAGCTGGCTTTGATACGTGTTTATCACTTAATTAAAAAGGAAGAGGAAGTAATATCAGTGTGGTGACACTTTGGTTCCTATGGTAATGATCTAATAATACATATGTCACATGAATTCTCTCAGGAGTCTCAGCACCTCACAGTCAGGTGTCCACTTGGGACTCCAGCAATGGCAAGACAGACAGGAAGTTAGGCAGTGCTGTGCTGAGCACACAAGAGGACCACAAGCTATTGAGTTCTCCTCCCTGTGCTACCCGCTTAGCCACGGCACGGGATGCTGCAAAGCCTGTTTCTCAACAACCAAACTCCAGTACCTTGTGGGTGGGAGCTTTCTAGTAGGGTTAGCAATTAATCAGTTTAAACCAGACGAAAAACTTGTGATCATTTAAAACATCAGTATTTCGAGAAAACTAAGCTGCTATACATCTGTGTTGTATGCACCGACCATGCTGTAGACAGGTAATGTTAAACACGTCCATGACGAAACACTGTATTATGGTGGCAAAGAGTGTGGAACCCAGCTTGCTTTAACGTATGTGCAGCTCTGTATTCTCACTCTCCTGGCCTCTGTCAAACACATAGGTATCTACCATCACTCCCCCTTTCCTGTAAACTCATGTGCGTATCAAAGGACATTTAGTTTGGGTTGGTTTTAAGACACAGACGTGGTGTACGGCTTGCTTTCCTCCTTCGGGCACCTCTAAGAGTCATCTAAGACGGAGCCGGAATTCATTTCCACCAGTCTGATTCATTGAGTAAGAACTGTTAGCTGCTATTAGCTTGTGGTCTCCTGAAGGCCAGGAGTTATCCATTTTAACTCAAAGATGCTCAATCTTCGTCTTTATAAGCAGCACTTGACAGTTTTATTCCTGAGATCATTGAAATTAACCGCACAACATTGTGAGGATTTTATGCTATGTTTTCTCATATGAATCCTGATTTTGGCCTTTTGTTAATTTTAGTTCATCAGTAATGAACTTCTTTATGGTAAAGCATACCCAGTTTAGCTGGTCAGATTTTATAAAGATTTAGTTTTATGTATGCATTTGCCTCGTGTTTGTGTAGATTTACACAGGGTGTGATTTTCTCCAGGACTGGAGTTAGAGCAGTTCTGAGCTGTCTTGTGGGTGCTGGGAACTGAGTCCCCCAGGCTGTTTATATGAACAGCAAATGTTCTTAGCTAGTAAGCCATCCCTTCAGCCCACAACTAGACTTGGTTTTTTAAAGTATTCAATTTTTAACATGTTTACTTAAACTACTACTCCCATAATAGTTTAGACATTTTCTCCTTTTTAATTGGATAGTTTGTGTACTTACATTTCAAATGTTATCCCCTTTCCTGGTTCCCCCCTTTCCCATCCTCCTTCCCCCTGCTTCTATGAGGATGCTCCCCCTCCCACCCACCCACCCCCACCTCAATACTCTGGCATTCCCCTACACTGGGGAGAAGAGCCTTTACAGCACCAAGGGTTTTTCCTCATACTGAGGTCAGGCAATGCCATCCTCTGCTACTTATGTGGCTGGAGCTATGGGTCCCTCCATGTGTACTCACTGGCTGGTGGTTTAGTCCCTGGGAGCTCTGGGGTATCTAGTTGGTTGATATTGTTCTTCCTATGGGGTTGCAAAACCCTTCAGCTCCTTCAGTCCTCTCTCCAACTCCTCCATTGGAGTCCCCGTGCTCAGTCTGACGATTAGCTGCAAGCATCTTAATCTGTATCAGTAGGGCTCTGGCAGAGCCTCTCAAGAGACACCCAGGCTTCTGTGAGCAAGAACTTCTTGGCATCAGCAATAGTGTCTGGGTTTGGTGGCTGCATATGGGATGGATCCCCAGGTGGGGCAGTCTCTGGATGGCCTTTCCTTCAGTCTCTGCTCCACTCTGTCCCTGTATTTCCTCCCATGAGTATGTCTAATTTGCTCCATTGGTCCTGAAACCTTTATCATACTGTTTTAGTTACTATGATTATTAGGATAATTCAACTATATTTTTTCCTTTAAAAAATTACCTATTACTTACTGGTGTGTGTGTGTGTGTGTTTGGGTTCATATGCCACGAAACACGTGTGGACGTTGGAGAAGAAGACAGAAGTCAGTTCTTCCTGCCATGTGGATGTTAGGGATTAACCCCGGCTTGGTGTCAAACGCCTTTATGTGCTGAGCCATCTCGCCAGCCCACAATGATCAATTGTCACATTAATCTTACTTTACAGCAGCATGGCATTTGACAATTCTTCATGTGTGGGGTTTAAGCATGAACTGCCTTTCACGTGGGTTTTTCTGGTTCTAACGTTGGCGTATCCAAGTCCGTGCTGATTGCCCTTCTTGTTTTTTCTATCTCAGTGATGAGTGAGGACAGGCTCCGTAGCATCTCTGTTCCAAGCACACACTTAGCATGTTTGCTGGGATCTACTGAGCATCTCTACGCCAGTCCGTCTGTGGCTAAACGTGTACAGTCCTTCCCAACGGTAGCCATTGCTACCTTGCCACACTCCACACCACGCTTGTTTGCTGGTCCAGTGCCTTCCGCAGCAGGAACAGGTTGAATCTGGGGATGAGCTTCATCCATGTTTATAGCACTGTACCTGCGCATGGCTGCTGTTCAATCTCGGTATATTTATTTACTTGCCTTTGGGGGTTGGGTAGAGACCAGATGCCTAAATAAACGAATGATCACATAGGAAGGGATCTGAAACGGTTCCCTTGCCTACATTTATGAGGTTTTAGTCTTGTTTCTGAATCGTGTTCATCATTCTGGATTAGTCGAAGCTGTACAAGGCTGTAGTGAGGCACGCAAGGCCACAGGTGACTGTGTGTATCACACCCAGCCAGCCACAGGGAGCCCACTTAGTGTCGAAAATAAAGCCAAAGACTGGACGTTTTGTTTCTCTTTTATTGCAACCCATTGCAAGGTCAAAAGATTCACAGAAATATAGAAACTACAAACTGGGTAGATTTTCTTTATTCATTCAAAAGGGCATTAAAGACAAAGGGCCGGAATTTTCCACTACAGCAATATATTTCATAGGCTTTTTTCTGAAAATACTGTTGACATTTGGAGAGGCTAAAAAGCCCTGCATTAAATGTGTTCACATGTATTTATGACAGTCTAAGAAAAAAAGGGACTATATTGCCCAGAAAAAAGTATTTTAAGCCTCATTTCAAAGCATCTAATGAGAGCACATCCCACAACCTCCCCAGGATCACTTGAGGTGATGCTTTTCCTGGCTGCTTCTTTTAAAAGATTAATGCTTTGAGGCTGGATATGATATTTCTACAGATTTCTACAAATGAACCAAGGCAGTTTTCCGGGTTCTGTTGCGTCAGGGTTTCTGTATTAGTCAGCGTCTTGGAGAATAAGTGCACCCCCCCACCCCAAGCTAAAGCATTTTTATAGTGCTGGACTTTAGGTTCAAAGAATGCAACGTTTAAAAAAAATCAATTGTACACTCTGAAACCGTTGACAACTAGACGGCAACACTCCAAGATTACTACAACTTTGAACTGAAATTGTACCGTCTCTATCAAGGATGGAGTTCCCTTCTTTTGTCTTTTTTTGTAACTATTTAAAATATAGTGTGACGTATATAAAAATTAAACTTTTGTTTATTCGCTTAAGCAACTATTACTATACATACTGTCTTATAAATTAGTTTTGGGTTAAAAACCAGTTAAAATATTATGAAATAACATTTTTTAGTAGTGGAGAAATGGATATAAAATGATACAGTTCAATATATAAGAAGAAATGTGGTTTTCTAATGGTAAACAGCTTTTTCTTAAATTTCATTTCCATCAAATTAAACTAGCAACCCGTTTGGTTATGAAAAAGGTATTCCTAGAACTTGCGCAGTAGATCTGTTTTTAACTGATTGGGATTAAAACAAAAAAAATGCCACATCAGAAGCAAGTTGACACACTGGAGGGAAACAAACATTTTCTACAGAGAAGGAGTTTTATACACACGTGAGTGCCATTAGAATGCAAGGCTGCCTCTGTGTCTTACACCTAGCATCTCTTCAGTGGTGCTGGGATTTATGGGGAACAAACTCAGACCTCATTAGAATTGTTAAAGACCAAAGACCACATATGGGGAGAATAAATAGCAAGTTCAAAAGTCAAGGTTTTGCTTCTCCTTCTACGAAAGATAATCACTCTTTAGCTTAAAAAGGCTCCCTGCTGCCTGATTATAAATCCAGACACAGGAGAGGTCATCAGAGCCTGAGTCCCTGCAACGAATTAACTGTTGAGATGTGTGAAATCAAAACAGACTCATTTTCTGATAGGTACTGACATAACTAAAAGCTGGTAATATTTAATTAAACTAAAATACGCATTTCTGGCAAGTGTAAACAGAATCTTAATGAACAGATTTTCTAAATTCTCTCCTTAGCTCATACGTCAGCTAACAGTGGATCTTTGCAGTAAGAACTATTCAAACTGATAGCATGCATATATTCAAAAAACCTGTTCTAAACCTCAAAGCAAAGGAAAAAATACAACAGGAAGATTGTCTACGTACATCTCATTCATTAATCTTCTACCAGTATAACTACCCCACTTCAGGATATATTTTCATAATTACCAAAATAATGAAATGATCTGTAAAAGTTTTAAAATAACTGCACACCATTAATTACATTCGTGGCTTCAATGTAGATAATGCCAAGATTAGCCCCAAATGTCACTAAAATACATCTTGACCAGTAACTATCCACAAAGTAAAAGCTAAAACAGTGTTAATGAAAAACCAACTAAAATATTTATTACTTAACAGAATGCATTTATAGACTAATGAAGAATTAACTTTTGTGAGCTGGCCAGGGGACTTCAGACTGTTGCCTCCATATACGAATTGACAAAAGGCTTTATTCAGTCTACATCCTAAGTTACCTACAAGACAGCAACATGTCCACCGTGGGCACCACAGTGGATGGTGTGCTCTCTTCATGACCCAGGAAGGTTCCTCTGTCAGGAGGTAATTTACCAAGCAAGAACTTGACCTAGCATGTGTGTGTGTGTAAGCATGACGTGTGTGTTCCGGGATTGTGGGGGTTCTAGTCTCCAGGCTTCTAGTTAGAGGAACGTCACCTCTGTTCCTCTCAGAAGTGTACAAGGTAGTCCATCACAAAACAAAGGCTTTTGGTGAGCATTTCCAGGCTGCGTCAGAACTTAGAAGCTCAAGATTATACACCCAGTTTTCTGACTTGAGATTCCACAAAGTTCTATTTAAGAGAAATGAACTTTTGAATTGGAAAAAAAAAAAACCCAAAAAGGTTGTGGTTTTCATAATCTTCCGTTTGGGGAAGAAGCCAGCTCACCTGGGGGAAGTAACAGCGCACTTTCGCTAGGCAGAATGCAAACAAGACATAAATGGAACACTTGGGGACAGACACAGACAGGTGACGGTTAAAACCTTTCCGGAAGACCCCTGTTCCAGCCCCCCATTTCTCTGCTCTGCTGAAGGGTCCGAGTAGGCCTGGGCATGGGAAGAGAGTTAGGAGGTGGCTGCGGACATGTTGGGGGTCCAGCCCATCTGGTAGGCTCTCTCCAAGGTCCTCTTGCAGTCCTGCAGGACAGTGCTGAAGGTGATGTGAGGGTACTGCTGTACCAGCTGCTCCACTGTTACCTCGTTGACCTGTGAGCAGAGAAGAGTCATCGTTAGACATGCGGGCCACCAACGGCGTGCAGCCAGTGCTCACAGGGGTGCTGTGGGGCATGCAGTGTGACGAGGAACCCGGCCCGGTGCTCCCCTTTGCTTCCCAACTCAGCAACATGACCAAGTATTTCCCAGCACCTGTACTTCCCTTCCGTCCGCCATCTCGGATATCCCAGCACTACACTGCCCGTATGGATTTTTAATTAAACGTGATGTCATGAAATCAAATGTCCCTGCTAAACATCAATGACTAAATGACTGGGATTGGCCAAGATTGCAACAGTGCCCATTAGAACACAGCACGGGAGGAAGGAAGCAGAAGAGCTTTCTCATGGGTCTCTGACTTCTTCACCCACACCACAGAAGAGCCTTTGTAGCTGAAGAGTGTACAATGGAGATGGGGGGACACACAGGATTCTAGACAGAAGTGCAATGGAAAATGTTTACTTTTCTTCCTTTTAAATGTTAAGACATCGCAAACCTCAGGCCCTGTGTGATGAGAAGGCTGAAATGCGAGGAATCAATAATTAAAACATACATGGCTGGCAGGTCAGGGATGGCCCCGGCAGACCTCAGCCATCAAAGAGTCCACCTTGATTCCCGATTAGACAAGGCAATCAGACAGGCCTAATTAAAACTAACACCTTTACAATTGCTGTGCTGTGAGGGGATTAATTTGTCAATTATTTTTAAGCTGATTGCAGTTCATATCACAGACGCAGACAGCTTCCTTCATCCTTTAGATAAATAAATGATTAATGAAAGAACCACAACTTACAGGTAGCTTTACTTAAAATCTTTATTGAACACTTGGGCATTTTCAAATACATCAATTTTTATTTGCACTGTGTAAGCTATACTGAGTCAAGGCTGAAGGAAGGTATCTGTGGTAGACATTTCTGAGTGTTCCTCTTGATGGTCATTATTGACAACCAAGAGTACCACCATTAAAAAAAAAACAAAAACAAAAACAACTAAAAAACAGAAACAACCCAAACAAG
Organism: Rattus norvegicus; assembly: GCF_021556685.1. NCBI lineage: Eukaryota > Metazoa > Chordata > Mammalia > Rodentia > Muridae > Rattus > Rattus norvegicus. Next base: position 117,874,700 of record NC_141542.1, read on the forward strand.
TCAAGAAGGCCTTGGTGCTTGCTCTGAAAGCCTGCTTATACCTCTGATGATCATCAAGTTTGGTTGTCTGCACTTTTCCAAATATGTGATTTGAAAGGTAGGTTGTTATATTTGTTCAGTACTGAGAATTGCTATCCTCCCGTTGTACTGGTGACACTGAAGGGGTAAGGAAGGCCTTGATAAATAACCAGGCGACACGAAGATCTTCCAAGACCTGGCTTATAGGTGTGAACCACCAAGCCCAGACGTCAAGAAACTTCTCCAGTTATGATGTGTTTGTTCAAATCTTTCCTTTACCTGACCACCCCCTTTCTTTTACATTTAGGATTGGACCCCTTTGCTATAGAAACAAGATGAGAGAATTACATTTTGGACTTGTTGCTGTAAGGCTCAGATGTGACCTTATGCCAGTACTATGACTGACACAGTGAGCCCCCTCAACAGCAGCTCTGGTCATTGCAACAGGTACTCAGTGGGGAGTTCCTGAACACCAGGGTTAACTAATGGTGCACGAGATGAAACTATCCTCACAGCGCCAATCCGTGCTTCTGGAGATGCCAGAGGCCAAGCCTTCTTCACAGTGCTCGTTACAATGCTCACAGGGACAGTCGCAGCAAGAAGTGGATTTCAGGACACACGCGTGTACTGCACACTGCTCTTAGAGATGTCTAACGGTTGAGTCACAGGAAACAAAACCTTCCCTATTTTCCACCATCCCTTGGTCTCTAAGTGTCAATTAGTATATATTTGGATAGTCTTACGTTAGAATGATTTTTAAGAACTGCTGTCTGGGCTGCTGACTTGAGTTTCATAAAAAAAAATCATGAATGAATTTTGGTGTGGGGTTAGGACAGAATCTCCAGTAATTTCAGAAATGGCTCTGAAAATACTGCTGCCATTTTGAACTACAGATTTGTATCTCTGTCTAGACGTCTGTATTTATAGCACAGACAATTGTAAAATCCAAGTATCTGTCAATTCTGGAAAATACTAAAGATGTGCCATGGCCTGCAGTAGCCAATCCTCAGCCAGGGCTTAACTTTTCTGTAACAGGTCCAACCACCTCAGCACGGTGTACACTTCCCTTCCCCTTTTAAAAATGTTAAAAGAATTTCCATCAGTTTGAGGCCAGCCTGGTTTACAGAGTGAGTTCCAAGATAGCCAAGGCTGCACAGAGGAACTGTCTCGATAAATCATAAACAAATAATAAAACTAATTTCTCTATGGTCTCTAATCCGTAACTCTGATTTGTAGACCTATTATATTTATGTACATGCTCAGAGTAATGTACCTTCTACCTGATGAAAAGGACTGAGAACAGTTGGTGTTGGAGAAGACCTGTTCTACAAGGGTTAAGATCTCTGTCTGCCACACACTGGGAAGAACGCAGGCTTCTTTCTCTACAAGAAGGCAGATGCCACGTAGTCAGAGAGCACACCAGGGAAAGCAGCACTCATCCGTGCAGTACAAGCCACTTAGCAGGAAGGAGCTAGTAACTAAGGACAGACAAGAAGCAAGGGGCGGAGCACGCTCACACCTAGCACAGACGTTCAGACTCCTTTTCTCATCCATAGGCAGGCGAGGACAAGGTTTTGTGTGTAGGGCTGATAGGCAATTTGTTTTGGAGGATCAATTTTTAAAAAGAAAAAAATACCAGTGTGATCACTTTTCCAGAAAGAGATGTATAATTCACCTAAAGGAAACTCAATACATGAAGACATAGATTTATGAAGTATATAAATTAGGTAATAATTTTTCACATTAGCAAAGCCTTTCATGGGAGGGTTAATTTATTTCATCAGCTCCCCTAATACACTTCTTTTGGCTTAAAAGAATTCAATTTATCTATTTCTTTTGCATAAAGTAAGGTACACCTGTATTTAAGAATAGATGCCGTGGGAATTCTCTGGCTTTCATAGGATGTGGGTAAGAACAAGTAACGGTTGGCTTTGTGTAGCTGCATATGACATGGCAACCATGGTCCTCAGTAGAGAACGGTGCCTTCCAAGCAACCCCTTTGATATTCTGTAAATTCTGGAAACAAAGCAGAGACCACGTAAACATCCCATTTTAGACCTTTCCTGGGGAAAGGCGGCAGGCGTATGAGGCCACAGGGAAGGTTCTACTCTTTACTTACAATGTCTCCTAGCGGTGCTAATGGTACATTTTATACCCTGCTATGTCCACTGGCTTCTCAGAAGCCACAATGCTCCTCCTTTTTTTGTACAGACTCTGCAAGTGCTCTGGTGACAGAGGAGGGAGCCTGGTGTAAGCCACCGAGAGAGACCGAATCATTTTTCAATCTTATGCAGACAAACACCTGCCTGCAGAAATTCAGTCGTGTGCCAGGCGACTTGTGAAAGCACATTTTCTAACTTATAAAACGTGTGTAATGTAAATAGGGGAGTAAAGGTGTTTTAAAGATAATCCCCTGTGACGCCTTTCTTTAAAATTCAATTTCCTTTTTCTTTTTCTGAACACTATCAATAGCAACCAGTCCGCTTCACATGGCTCTGGGAAATGAAGCACCATCCTGAAAGAAAAAGCTCAGAAATGTTATTTGAAGAAATTACTGTGATTAAAGGGGTAAGGGGCATATGCCCTAGGTTTTTGAAGAGTATACAAGAAAGATTAGATTTTATCATTCTCTCTAAAGACAGCATAACCATGATTCACATTTTCAAGATTATCATAACTCTTTTTCAGGTAGTACAATTTGTCTGGTATTTTAATCTATTTTGAGCTAACATCTATTAGCACTTTTTGAAAATGTGAGGCAATTTGCCATGCTAATTAGGTAAATCATACGGTGGTTTCAGTATGTTGCTGCTGCCGTTGCTGCTGCTCCAGAGGGGTGAGGAGAGCTCAGCGTTGTACCGCGCCTCTGCTGCCTTCCCTTCCTACCAGGTCCTCACCGACACCATGACCAGAAAGCTCCTGATCCGTGAAAGCCCAGCCAAGAGCTCGGCTATTTACAAAACTATCCAACTATTCAAAAATACAAGATCCGGTAAAATATGGTGAAGAAAACATAAACGTTCTTTGTTTTTGAAAAAAAAGATGTGTATGGTGCAGGCATGTGACAGCGTAAATACGCAAATACATGTGCCGGAGTGGCCAGTTGTGGAGGACTGAGGAAGATTCTGGGTGTCTTTGTCACTCCCTGCCTTGTTCCCTTGAGATGAGGTTTCTCACTGAGCAGGAGGCTTGCCCTGTTGGCTAGTGGGCTGCCAGCTACCCCCTGGTACCCGCTTTGTCTCCATCTCCTGATGCTGGGGCTACAGAGGTGATGTGTATCTCCAGATGCTGACGAACTCAAGCCCTCATCTCCGCAGAGCTCATTCTCTCCAACCCAGAGTGATTTTCTCTTGAGTGGAGAAAGCTCTGGTTCAGTTTGAGACACCGATGACAACACATTACTTTATACCCAGACTGTAAGGTCCTGGATGACAAGGGGTATTTCCATCAACTCTGTTTTCCGCCCAGCAGGCACTGTCTGTTAGTTTCACTAAGACGCGGGTTGGATGAGATAAGACAGTAGTGCTTTGCTTTACACGCTGCCAGGTCTGCAGCCTATGGCCCGTGCCTACAGTACAGACTCCAGGTCTGCAGCCTGTGGCCCGTGCCTGCAGTACAGACTCCAGGTCTGCAGCCTGTGGCCCATGCCTACGCAGTACAGACTCAGATGTACTTTTGCTGGTTCAGTAAACACAGGAGTTACTCAGAGACTCTGTGCTGAATAAACAAAAAGGGAGCGTGTTGCACTGTCAAGCAGAAGTTAACTGCTAGCCGCCTGTCATTCACAATGGGGTATCGAAAGTCCCGACCTCATCTCAGCCCGAAGCCCTTTAATAATTTTAAGTTCCTGCTCATCCTGATCCTTGGCTACTGTTGTTTTCTATCCAATCTCATCAGGAACCTCTTTAGAAATGCTCTTTCGGAGCTTAGTGATTTTGCACTCATATGGTGGTAGAGAAATTGTTGCTAGGTACAAGGTTGTCAGGCAGCCCTCTGAAATATCTAACTTGTCATTAGGTTGAATGATGGATGCCTCCTTCAATATGGGTTACACATGCTACAAGGGGAGACAGGTTAGTAATCTTGGACACAAACTTGTTCCTACAACTTCACAAACCACAGTCAAGGGGTGTTAGAGCTTCATTAGTCTACTTAGGATGGTGGACTCAAGAAGGCCTGACAAAAAGTCTGACATTTCAAGACACTTAAGGGATCGTCTATGCCATAGGCATTTGGTGGCAGCGTGGATACATAGGTCTCCTGAGTCAAAGCAATACTATTGGCACCTTCTACTTTTGCAGGGAGGGGGATGCTTCAAAACTGAAGTGGCTTCACCCCCCCGTGGGGTAAATGGAATAGAGTAATAGAGTTGAATGCACCCCCAACCTCACTGTCCCTCTCTCTTCCTTTCCTCCATCAAGCTTGGGGCTCTCAAAGGGTCCTTTTGACAAAGGCACCAGAACTGACAGGGTTTTCTTTCCCATCTTCTTTGCAGGGAAATGTTTTCTCAGGTTCCAGAGACAGAATGGTCAGCAAGACTGATACTGGATGTGGTCCCTGCCCTTCTGGAGGGTATGACACAGCAGGGAAGACTGGTAGTTACTGCAGCAACAGCAAAGGCTGTGAGGAATTTTCTAGAGAAATGCAAGTTGTCACAGAAGGAGGTCCACAGCAGGCACTCTGCGCCTCTCCAAAAAGGACGTTTGCATGGACTTTCAAAAGCAAGGTGTCAGGCGCACTTAAGTGTATAGGTGTTGTGCAGGTAAGAAAGGCAGCCGGTCCAGCAGGTATTACGATAGAACAGCCGTTTTCGGCTTTGTAAATTGTAGTGTGCCCCTTGTTCAAAATAGCTCTGCTCTGAGGTGAAAGGAGAAGAGGTTCCTCTGTGCCATGGGAAGTGCTATGTGGAGGTGCTGTGCAGTGGGAATCCTAACTCAGGACTACTACCCTGACACTGGCCTGTCACTTTTCACAGTCCCTGGGCAATGTCACTCAATGCTAACGGCCCTAGGGGCTAACTCCAGGCTGCCCAGAGGCAGTGTTGTCCCTGGGGCAATAGACCCTGGAGTTTGCTTCAGCTTTCTGGATCTCTGGGAAGTACTTGCTATCCAAGTGTTCACTGGGTGCCAACAAGTCTCTCAAACACCAGTGAGCCACCAGCACAGTAGAGCTTTACCACCAGCTCTCAGCAGAGACTGAACCACCAGCTGATGGGCTGATGTTCCTAGGATCTGCACAGCTAACAACACCTATGAGTTATCTATGGAACCACACAGGTCTTAATGAATCTACTTCCTCTGTTTGCAGCAGGATTCTTCGTGTGGTCTTTGTGTGGTTGTTTCACTGACAAGCCACAGTTTGCTGTGGTCTCCCCACGGGCAAAGTAGAAAACCACGAGTTTGAAACCATTTGTATTGTGTCTTTTGTTCAGCAGCGAGGCAAGTCTCACAGCCCCGCTCCCTATCTCTGTCAGATAAACAGCTTCCTCTTTCTTTCTCATTTTGTGTTAAGGCTTCTGTCAAGAGCCCCACAACGATACATACACAGCAAACATATGATGCATGCTTCCTGACTGTGGGACACGTTAGCCTGTGTCTGCCATCAAGAACAGACAAGGACGCTGTGGTTGTCATCCCAACTGCTTATTAGAGGAAGCGGGAGAGCCCTTTAAAACTCTAGTGGCCAGGCCATCCCCCAGGCAACTGTCCCAGTCTTTATGAGGGATCGATATCTGGATGCTCTCAGGAGACTAGGATACATGGCGCAGGTTGAGGGGGAACAGTTGATTCTTGCCATTGGCACCTGAAGGCAAGAAATAAAAGTACAGGTCCAACCTGTTCCAGTGACGCCCTCTCCACTGCCCTGATGATGAAAGCTGGGGAGAGGAACCTGCTCCTGGAGGCTATAGCCATCTTTTTCAAATATTCACTGCTGCACCAAACAAAAGGCTTGTTCTTTGAATGTGTGAAATACACACTGATGTCCTCTTTCCATGCCTAACTTCAGGTCTCTAACTGGGCCTCAATGACTTTCCCAGAAGCAAGTGGGAAAGTAAAGAAACAAAGAACCAGGAAATTCAGTTCTTATATGGATTTAGTGCTTCCTCATATGGACTTAGTGATTCCTCATAAGGACTTAGCTCTTCCTCATATGAACTTAATGCTTCCTCATAAGGACTTAGCTCTTCCTCATAAGGACTTAGCTCTTCCTCATATGGACTTAGTGCTTCCTTATAAGGACTTAGTGCTTCCTCATATGGACTTAGTGATTCCTCATAAAGACTTAGCTCTTCCTCATATGGACTTAATGCTTCCTCATAAGGACATAGTGCTTCCTCATATGGACTTAGTGCTTCCTCATATGGACTTAGTGCTTCCTCATATGGACTTAGTGCTTCCTCATATGGACTTAGTGCTTTCTCATATGGACTTAGTACTTCCTCATATGGACTAAGTGCTTCCTCAAGGAACGATGCTAGAGAAGCCATCAAAGACTGGTCAGTACATGTACAAGAAGGAAAGCTGGGTATCTCATTGGATCTTCAATGCCACTTGCTCATCATGGGGTCAGTCGATTATGGAGAGCATGTGAAGCAGTGTATTTGTGGCTTGAGACAAATGGGGACAGAGACAAAACTTGGGTCCTTTATATCTTAAGATTGTAAATTGTCTGTGCAGGAGAGAAGGGGGTGGGGAGAGGGAAGGGAGGGAGGTTATGAGAGGACAGGGTAGCAGGGGGGACAAAGGGAGAGACAGGGAGAGAGGACACACACACGCACGCGCGCGCACACACACACACACACACACACACACACACACACACACCCCTCTCATCTAAAAGTCCTGAAACACAGAAATAGATATGGAGACTGCAGTGAACTGGACAGAGCAGCCTTGTAGATCCAGTCAACTTTGTCAAAAGCAGTCATTCCATTTTAGAATCAGCAATGATTGGACGTGCTATGCTCTGTCAATATCACCACAGGCCTGGCTTCATGCTATCCCTCTCGTGAGATGAAGGCTGCCTGTTAACACTAGCACCTGCTTCTATTCACTTGAATTAGCACAGTGAGAAAGCGGTGAGGAACCCGGGAGATGGGGATCACAGAAACGCCAGCAGTGTTAAGTGAGAATTGGGGCTCGCTAACCCGAAGCCTCTAATTAGAGATGAGTGTGACAGGGAGCCCAATAACCTGACTGTCAGAGAAGTTAGTGACATTTTCATTCCCAGTATCAGCCCGCAATCTCCCACCATGAAGGCTGGTTCCAGCTGGGTGCAAACTTTGGGTCCAGTCTTTCAGGCGTGATCGTGGGCTTGGTCTGCCGCTCACAGGTATGAGTGTGCACATGCAGTCCACATGAAAACCAGAGCATGCATGCAGAACACTGGGAGAGCTAGTCACCCAGAGGAATCATCTGTGGTGTGGTGTTCCCAATGCGTCAGCAAAATGGCAGCCACTTGAAAACCCTGAGCCCTAATGAAGACAGTGGGGAGCACAAGGTGTCGATGGAATACATCCTAGTTAAGTTGAAAACATAATCGAGGGGGGGGGGAACTCTCTTTGCTAGAAGAGGTTTTTTTTGTGTCTAATGGTGTCCACTGACTCTGCCTCTCAGTTTTCCGTACGCATTTTCATATACAGAGGCTCAGGACCCAGTGCTGAGCAAAAGCAGGCACCTGTGGAAAAGCTACTGTGTAAATTAAAACCCCGAAATCTGAAAATAAGTGTTTGTTTGTTTGTTTGTTTTTGATTTTCAGAAGCAGAACTGAAGGAAACCAGAGCACTACCAAGGCGTCCAGGGGAAAAAGACAGCAGGTGCCTGAGCTCTGAGTGGCTGTCCTTCAGCCATCCCATAATTCCCCTGCTACAGGAAATAGGTATTAGACCTAAGACAGCATCTTTCTTATTTGGCTATTTGTTTCCTTCAGTCTAGATGCTACTCCCCCCACCCCCGCCACCTCCCAAACTACCCAATGGATAAGAGGCAGTGGGGTCTAAATGTTTTTAAACTCGTTAGTTATATAGTACTTTTGTAAGTTAAATCGTGGGGATTTCAAATATATACAGCAACAAGGAGCTCCAAAGAATACAGATACAGATGACAAACACAAGATCATCCCCCACCCCACCCGCTATCTGATGCATATGTGCGAGGTGAGTCTGTTTTGCCTGACCTTGTTGTATCTAGGTCCTGGGTTAAAACCCTCAGAACTTTCAGTGTAATGGGGGTGGAAAGCCAGCATGTTACCTCAGTAAGTGAGAGCTACCATTTGTTTACTTCACACAGGGTGTTATACAAACTGTCCCTCTTCTGTAAACCCGGGCATAGAGGCAATGTGGGACAGGAAGAGGAGACAGGGGAGGTGGGAAGGTCAGCGGAATGGTGATGTAGAAGAGAGAGAAAGAATGACTCACAGACAGGGAGTTTGCTGTCCTTTGAATACAGCTGCCAGGAGGTAGACAGGTTGGGGACAGGGAGGTGGGCACTGTGTTTGGAGATGCTACATCAGAGCCACAGGGAGCGTAAAACCAGAAAGTATTAGGCAAAGAGAAAGCCCAGGAGCTGTCCCTAGACAACCCTTTCCTGAGGTTTGATACCAGGGTGCAGAAGACAAGGGGAAGGTTTGGGAGGGTTCGGGGGAGTGATAGTTGGACTGCTTCGAGAGCCATGGAATCACTCAGGATGTCCTTTTAAAACAAGCCAACGAGCAGTTGCACAATTCTCAAGTTCACGACATTCAAGTCGCTGTTTTTTCTCAGGAGCTGTAAGCTCCAGAAGCTTTTCCTACCACAGTGACTGCACTGTACCAGGAACCACCCAACAGAATGGGACACACGAGTAACACATGTGATAAAACCATAAGAACATCAGAAACAAGGCTCTCCGGGGTTACAGCAGGGTAGGAGCATAGCTCACCCAAGTGCTGGACATCCTGGTAGGCTGGGTTATTTCCTTTCCAACTGCAGGGAGCCCTCAGTCTCACAGGCCATGGAAGCCAGGCCTGTCTGTGCTTGGGCAAGTGTTAGCGAGCTGCCATTACCCTTTCTACGAGTACATATAAAAATCACAATCCTATAGCCTCATCCTTTCATATTATTACCGAAGTCAAATCGAAGCTGCAAGGTGAATATTGACCGTGAAGCAATGACACTCTGGGGTGCCTTCAGGCAAACAACACAGCAGTCTATTGACCCTACAGTATCTGGGGGAGCTGCAGACTCTTGTATTCATAGCTTGTAGAAAATAAGCTAAGAGGTTCATGATATGCCGGTTTCCAACAGAGGGGAGCAAGATACAAGCAGCTACTTGAAGCTCACCTTACACGTTCCAACCAGATACTGCTCCTCCTCAGCAAACAAGTCCTAGCCTTACTCCGGCTCCAGACTGGCTTTGACGGCCTCACAACAAAGCCAAATGCATACAGAACCAAGTAGTTGTAGAGACCTACAAGTCTCTAGGTTTTCCCTTCCTCTGTGCCCCTATACTGAAGTCAGAGTTCTGATGACTGAAAACAAGTCCTATTATTTTCAGATATTGTTGTTACATGTCGTTACATGTTTTAGGGGCTGTTTCCCCCTCTTACTGGTTTTGTTTTGTTTAAGATCTTAGTGTGTGAATTTATATTTTGATCTAAAAATTACGACCCTGCTAGGGCAGGTGGTAAATGTGTCGGATGGAAGGTTCCAAAGTAGCCACACACACATAAATAAAAGAGCAGTAATGGGGAGAAGCCAACATGCATTGGGTGCTTATAGTGACCCTGGCTTTGGGCTCAGTGGTCCAGTCCTGTTTCCGTTACTGTTGTAACGACCTCTGGGCACATGTTGTTAATATCAGCATGTTTCAGATCACTATTGTGTGACTCCTGAGCTTGAGATTAAGTTCTGAACAGCCCCAGAAGTGGCACAGTGACAGAAGTCAAGCTGGCAGTGTGGCATGGTGTTTACTAACCAACTCTACCTGTCCCATGAAGGACCACACCAGTGTCCCCTGGTTTACGAGATGAGCTCGAGATGGGAGTGCTGGTTCACTTGGAGTTGGAGGTATATAGCATGGGAAGGAACAGAGATGAGAATCTTTGGCCGAGGTGAGGTCTGTTGGTAACTTCGATTTTAGCTGGTGGGTGGGCTTTTCCCCATTCGCTTACCAGGGATGATCAGGAAAGGCCGTCACATGTGCTTTAAAGTGCTCCTGTTTGGAAATCACCTGTGAACTGTTTCACAGCAAAAGCAAAAATGCTGACACTTCAAGCAAAGGCAGGAGCTCAGAGCTCGGAGCCCCCATAGAGCTTGGAGCCCCCGCATCACCCGCCAACCTCTAACTGCCTCTACCTGTGGGCACACAGGACTATGCACTGGCTGGGTTGTGACTGGTCTCTCAAGAAAGAGACCACTCCTGCCTTCACAGAACAGAAAGCATTTTTTTTTCCAATGTATTTTCTTCAACGGGGCATTTATTTAAATTTTTAAATTTTGGCTAAGGGCAGTCTGAAAACAGCTGTGTGTATGTGGGGTGGGAGGGAGGAGGGCCCTGCAGGTACTCACTTTGTTACATGGCTGAACTGCTACCCAAACAGTCCTGGACACAGTGCCCCACAAACTATTTTTCCCTTAAACTGAGTTTTCCAGTTAGTTCTGTGTATTAGTCACACAGACGTCTATTATTTTCCCCACAGGGCTTTCCTGCTCACAATTCCCAAACAAGCTACTAAAACCCCATTTTTCCCCCACAGAAATATTTTGGTTGTTGAGGCTTTCTCTTACCATAATTACTTTCTGAGAAAAGCAGTTCAGTGGTCAAACTTTCCTGAATATTTTTACATTAAATTGGGCACAGAGCACTTGGCCCCGGCCATCTTGAGGCTGTAGCACAGACGCTGGCTGATGGCCTCCATCTCCTGTCCTCCGTGTTAGCAATCTCTTTGCCACTTAAGCAAGGAAGTCCACGTGAGAACCAGACTTTCTTGTATCCCAGAGAATACATCCTAGCCACCCACCTTTATTAAAATAAATAAATAAATGATTTTTTTCTCTTCGAAGAATTTCAGGCAAGAATTTCAAGCTGAAAACAAAGGTCTTGGGAAGTACATTTTTAGAAGAAATGAATTAATTTGATTATTTTCATGCTGTGGACCAATAATAGTCAGCTTTGGCTGGGCCCCTGGCCTGAAGGCAGCTGGGTAATCAATGGGATCCCACAAAGGCAGCGCTCCACCCCCAGCAGTCTCTCTGATCTTTTCTGGGTGGACTCTTCACGCCTGTGTAATTCTAATTTATATCAACTAGAAATCAAAGAAATTCCAGGAGGCTTTGGTCATAGGACATTGGCGTGGACCTTTCACAACCTATTTATGTCTACTCCTTGAGTCACAGGGCTGGAAGAGCCTTCCAGACACCTCTACTGCCTAGGGAGGAGGAGGCAACAGAAGGCAGCTACCTGCTTGATGCCGAGAGGGGAGGGGACAAGGCCGAGGGGCCTAGAGTATAAACTGGGTACAGTTTCTCCTAGTTTCTAACTCTGCAGGAACATCAAAACTAAGCATTTTAGGCAAAAGCTTTGCCAAGAGTGGCTCCCTCAATAACGCTCTTTAATGATACCCCAGAGGCTGGCATTTTCAAATCAAATGAACAGTGTGTAAAATTAGTTCTGCATGAAGTTAAAAAAAAAAAAAAAGGGAAGAAAGTGAAAGGAGCTTTTAAAAGCCCCAGCCTCTCTCAATCCAACTGCTTTCACAAGGGTTTGGCATTTGAGAATTGCTACGTTTATGATGTTATTCACTGCTCATAATTCAGGCCTGTGTCTCCAAACTTTGGTATTAACACACACTGAAGAGGCTTCCCAAACCAGCCAAGCTGCCTCTGGCAAGGTCTCCTTTTCCAGCCAATGCCATGGCGAGCCCCCCAACCCCAACCTTTTTTATTAACCTTCAACACTGCATTTCCATTTGCTCTACAGCTTTTCCAGGCATTTTTTCCCTTTTCAGTTTTGTTCTCTGTCCAAATAAGGAAAATATCATAAGAAACAGATTCATAGTCTAGAAGTCACTGAAGTTGTGAAAACAATTTCTGTGGCCAAAGTCACCACTGTTCATAGTTGTGGAAGCTCGAGGAGAGGCATTGCTTTTTATAAAGTCCCATCGATCACCTAAGTATCATTAACCAAATCACTAAATAAACTGAGTCAAACTGATCGGTGATTTCAGGTCAACTCTAATTCCCAAGGTCAGGCAGGCCTTTGAGCAGTCTCTAAGAGTATGAACTCACCCCAGTTCATCAAAGCGGTCTCACACAGTGCTCTCCTCTCCTGGTTTTTACAATGCATTAAAGTTTAGGAGATTATGTGGTGTCAGCTTCAAAACCTTTTAACATGCTTATCCATCCAGCCATCAGAAAGCTGCTCTTACAGAGACTTCTTAATGCACCTCCTAACTTTACAACTTCGTGGGGGAAGGCGGAAGGAGGCCTCCCCAGGACTCAGCAAGGAGGCAGCCAAACACATTTACTGCAAATTTACTTAGACACTGATAATCCAAGTATATGCTTTCTCAGTTGCAGAGAACAGTTTAGTTTTCCTCATCTGGAGGTACAGGGAGGACAGACACAGAGAGATACTGAGCCTTTTTTACAACAAGTAAACACTATTCTGTTGTTATTCTTGTAACCTCTTAGAAGCTAAAGTGAGGGAGAACCTACGAGTTTGGTAAAATACAGCCTCCAAATTAAATATAAGCAGCCCCAAATGAAACTTCAATGTGAAAGGAAACACAACTGGATTCTACCACTCCTTTCTTTCCTTGAAACAGTCTCACGATTCAGCCCTGGATGACCTGGAACTCACGGTCTCTGCTTCTGTCTCCCCAGTTCTGGGAAATCACTACCATGCCCAGTTGACTTCACAGATTCTAAGGTCCAGAGAACCCAGTACATGACGGGAGAGGCATACAAACTCACTCACAGGTCTCTCCCCAGCTTGGGGATCCTGCTGACCACATTCTGAGGAGGTGGCTAACTGTAGATGATAAAGCCTCCTGGTCCTGGGCTGGCTCCAGACGGGGTGGGCTCTCTAACTGACTGAACCTGGTTAGTAGCTGTCAGAGCTTGCCTACTACTGTTTTGTGTTTCTAGAATACTCTGCCTACTGCAGGCCCTTTAACTGTAAAGTTGACAAGGTTAGCAACAGCATGCTCTTAGCCAGCGATGACTGTGGAGGGAGACTTGTTCCCCTGGGTCTCAGTGCTGTTGCTAAGATACAAAGCAAGCAGCTTTCTGCACCCGGCTGAAAAGATACAGTTTCTAGAATGTAACTGGCAAAGGTCTAGAACAGTTGGAAACAACAATTAGATCTATAGGCAAAAAAGACAAAGTAGGGAGCAGGGAGGGTTTAGGGCCACTGTTACTTTGCCCCATATTTGTCTACATTTAGAAAACACCTGCCCTTTGAGCAACATGGTTTTCTAGTATCAATTCTTGTGATAGATTTGTTCCTTATTGTCTCTGCAGAGGTGGCACAGACAGGTAAACTGGAATACGGGGAGAGCATTGTTTTAGTGCATACCTCGAGGTTCACCATGGCTAAAGGCAGCCTTGGCACTGTGCAAGAAAGGTCGGAATCAGAGTCCAGAGGCTGTGTGTGAGCAGCCTTCTGCAGGTATCTGAGAGTTCTCAACCTCCATTTTCTTGCTTTTACAATGCAAATAAAGTACTCATTCTTTGATTTGTTATGGGGAAATTGCGGAAGTCATGGAGGAGAAACCATCTACCTAGGGTCTGTAAAGATGGTCTCCGTTTCCCTCCTCAGTCTTCAGATGTTGAACCTTCACTCCCAATCCTACAGTCACGTTCAATCCCAGCCAGCTGCCCATGGACCAGTGGCTGGGCCTCTGGGGCCATTTTACACATGACAGGAGAGACAGTGTGATGTGCAGGGAGACATACTCTTGCTTCCAATGGCCAGAAGAAATGGAGGTGGAGAAATGAAATGAACACGTATGAAAAGCCAAACTGATCCTTTACTCTTGCAGGAAGTTTAAAATCTAGAACTCTCTTGTCAGACCATACACATAGCAGTTTGTATGCAGCCTTTCTAAGTCTGCTGTGTGGACATAGGGAAGAGAAGCTCCGCCCCACCACGGCACCATGCGATCATCCTTTTGCTCTTAAGTACGAACACCCATTATTAACCAGAAATACAAAAGTAATTCTGGATTGCTTTAGGAAGCCAGGGAGAACATGCATGGCTAACAGTGTGTATGGGGTGTAGGAAGAGAATGCGGTGTTGCGCTATTTGCTACAGTAACTGGAAGCAGAAACCAAACGAGTCCGTCTTACTTTATCACATCTCATCAGGCCCAAGTATCTCAGGGACTTGCTGCTCTGTGCAATCAGGGTGGCTCCTTGATCTGTGATTTCTTTACACCATCCAACATCCACAGTCTCTATGGTCACGCTGTATCGCCCAATGGCTATCAGTGCTGCAGGAGGAACAGAGAGAGAGAGAGAAAACAAAACAAAACAAAACAAAAACATTGGCGTTAGCAGGGTAAGGGACCTCTAGCTGATCACGGAGCGCATTTCCTGACAGAACTGGTTCCTGAAATGCTGTGTGCAAATGAATGTTTCATAAACTAAATTAAATTGGAAATGCTTTAAGAAGGCTTGCCCTATGACAAACCCTTGTGTGTGGTGAATAATCATTCCGTAATTTCCCTCTCACTGGACTCAGTCTCTCGTAGGTTTATTCACGTCAAGGTCACATATACTTTCAAGCATCCAGATGTGCAGGAGGAATCGATACAAGTGAGTTCGAGATGGGGCACTGTAAAGGCCCAAGTGCTAGCTAAATTTTGTTCAAGGTAACTCTAATAATTCTTCAAAGAAAAAGAATGCCACATAAACACCATTTTGAGGTGTGTTATAATGCATGCAAATTTCTTTATGCATCAGTATAATTTTTCCCATCTGTGTGTGACCTGTAAAATGTAGGAGCATATAATATTTTTCCTATTAGTTCTTCTTGGCTGTTGGGAATTAAGAGTACATTATACATGTAGTTGAACTAAATTGGTGCCAGGCCAAAGAGCAGTAATGGGAATGTATTTGTTATGGTAAATTTCCTTGCCATATCAGAAATCTTCCTTCTATTAATATATAAAATGAGTTTGCCATCTGAAAACCACAACATTATCTCTGGTGTTCTTGAGTCCTTATCACTGTGCCAATACTGAATCGCAGATGCTTAGGCTCTAATCTCAGATGCACTCTAGTTATCCCTGCAAAGTGCCAAACCCCTGCAGGAGCCACCAATCAGCAAACAGGGCTGTTCTTTGGGGACTTCTGTGGTTTAATAGGTGAGTGTGGCTCTAACGTGTACGACACGTAAGAAGCGGCTTTTAATACCTGCCCGGAACATGTTACAAAGCATGAACCTGTGACGGAAACCCTAACAGCGCTAACACACATTAAAAAGGAGAGGAAGTGTGTGCTGGTCCCCTACTCTCATGACATGGTTTCATTTCTGGGACTGTTGAGGAGCGGGTATTGTTTTAAACTGTGCTGGCTTCATTTAGAAAGGCAGAATGTCTTTCTCATGTATATAAATACAACTCAGGAAACATCACTGGGCAAAATCTGATAACCACCTCTGAAATTTATTTTAACTATTATCCCCATGTCCACGGGTTCCCATAGCAAAGCAATCCCAGAAAGTCAGGTTTTTATGGTTTGTAAATCAACAATCACTGTCCCTGTTTTCAATTAAATATGCCACAGAGAATCGTTTAAAGTTCCTTTTTCCACCAGTGTTCATTTAACATCTTCGAATTGGACTGAAAGCATGTTCCAGTAGTAGGATAGACACACTATCCCAGGTTCATCCCACTGTGTCTCTGACTTGAGAAGACTATTACTCTCTGGGGTATTGGCATTGTTTTCAGGGGTTAACAATATCCTCAAGACCTTCTATGATAAAGGAGGCAGGAGGTGCATAGAAGAGTTCCCTTCCAGTCCGAAGTGTTCTGTGGGGCTTACTAGATGAAAATGCACAAGTTACAGGGAGCCTCGAGGTCAGTAGATTGTGAACAGCTGTGTTACCAAGATTTAAGACTGACACAAAAGTCCTGCACTATTCAGGAAGAGGTAAATAAATGACATGAGATGCTTTCCCAGGCTGCCCACTTTAGAGCAAACAAGGAGTCTACAGGAACTGCAGACCTGGTTCTGGAGTGACCTGTGTTTGGAGTCTTCCTTTGCTCTCTTGTCCAAATTATAGTAGATGATGGTGCCTGCAGGTAAGCAGGGCTTGTGGTTTAGTTCTGGCCTCCCTCTGTCTCAGCTTCACAATTCCCAACACAGCTCTTTCCTTCAGTGAACCCCACGAGCGCTAAAGCATTCTCTACGAACAGCCAAGACTGCCCTCCATAAGTCAGGATCTGGACCAAAGCTTTCTGGTTAAGAATCTGATTTAGCCTTCACAGGTACCTTAAAGATCGGGAAATCAAGTCACAGAGAGATTGAATGACTTCCACGTGGTCGCCAAACAGTAAAGATGGGAACAGGATCTTAAGGCGGGAGTGGGTACCCAGTCCTGCCTACTGATCAGATGTGCACACCAGAGAACCACAGGGCGTGGCATCCTAGAGGTGGATCTGTGGTCAGACAACTGAGCCTACGGGTGGGGATGTGACATGCTTGGAGCTCACGGCTGGCAGGTTGGAGGTGAGGGTGAGGCGAGGGGGAGAGAACAGCTCAGTAAACAGTCACAAGACCATGCTTTCTCCACCTCATTCTATTCCCACCTCCTTCTCACTGCCCAGACTTCAGTGAGAGGCCACGTGCTCAGAGTTCATCACCATCAGGGCCACCAGTCTCACCTGGGGATATAGCATTTACTTACTTAATGGCCTACCACTCCCATTAAGGTAAGGATGCCCTTACTGCAGTGAGCCTAGTACACAGCCCATGCCTGGTAGACAGTGGGCCCTCAGACATGCTATAAATGCAAGGGACCATTGCGCCTAGCCCAGTCTGTGGGAAGATGAAGCCTTCACCGAAGAACTAACCTAGAGTTCTCTGAAGAAACAAAGGCTCATTGGCAACTTGGCTGGCTGGAGGGAAACAGCCTATCGAAAGGTGGGGATGAGAAGGGTCAGGGCGTGCAGGTCATTCTATGAGGCTCAAGTATAAATGAGTCAAGAGTCACTGTGGAAACATCCCAGGATTGGCGAGCGATGCTGGGGCAGATGCAGCATGCAGAGCAGAGTCCTCAGCACCATCATGCTACAGTCTAGAAGACACAGTTACAGGACACGGAGTAAATCCAATTCTGAACTGTCATGGGTATTCTCAAAAGGCAGACTGACAGCTATGGGAAATAATGGGTCTAGGTCTGTGTGTGCCTGGGGTACGGGCTGGCCTTAGGATATTCTTGGTCAAATTCTCCTTAATCCACTGCAGGGAAAGAGAACTCAGGCTAAGTAGCTCACAGAGGCTGGCTCTAACAAAGGGGTGCAACCTAGGGAAGGAATGCGTCTGCTCTCTTCACTGCTCTCTCAAGACCTAATATTACAGCTTATGGATGGCCAAGTATTTAGTCTGTGCTGATAGCATTGACTTAATGGGAATTTTTGATTACAAAATATATATAAAATAATCTCTCTCTCTTGAAATATATGGTGCCTCTGGCAACTTCTTCATTTGTGGTTCATGAGCTAGCTGTGACACTGTAATACAATAGAACTTCGGGTTCAGCTCTAGCCACTCCATTTAGTAGATGCCTGACCTCAGGGTGATATTTAACTTGTGTGAGACACCACTTCTTCATCCAGATAATAGGGATATTGACTGGATGTCTCACCCACTTCACAGGTTCAAATGAGATAATGCATGTAAGGGACATTTTGTTACATAAATGTCATAGTTGGTTTGCCGTTTCTGCAAACCACGCTAGTGAGCGGTTGGTACAAAATGAAAAGGCCTGGCTGGAGCCTGGTGCATTGTCTGCAATACAAGCTTCTTGAGAGGCTGCAACAGGGGCAGCATACGCTCACATTAGCCTGGCCACAGGGCTGGCTCAAGGCTGGCCTGGACAGCTTTGGGAGAGTCCATCTGACAAGTGAAAAGGTTACGGCTAGAGCTCAGTGGTGACGGACCTGCCTGGTGCGGACTCTGGGCTCCGTACCCAGTGCCACAAAATGAAAAAGCTTCACAGTGCCAGAGGAGGAAAGGCTCTGGGGGCCTGAGAGTGTTGTGTAAGTGCTCTGGAGCCTGTCGCTGCTGAAGCCCTTGAACTGCCCACTCTACTGGAGATCACGATTTGTAAAGTGCACCTGTGCTTGTAGGCGTGTACACATGTATGTACACAGGTACATCAGAGGCTGGTGACACACTGCTCCAGTAGTTGCATGGACGCTAACTCCTAATTCCAAGGCAATTTCAACACACTTGTTCATGTGCTAAATGCAACTAAATGTTCAAAAAAAAAAAACCCACACAAATTAATAAGAGTTGCTCAGTAATTTTATGCTGATCAAGACTAAACATGAACCTACTGCCAGCCCTTTCCAGAGACATACAGACAGGAGCCAGAATGACTGCCAGACTCAAGTATATAGGCACTTAATTTTGACCAAGAAATTCCGCTTCTAGGGTTCTACTTTGAACATACTCCCATATAAAATACATAATAGGCTGAATGATATAAAAGTATGTGTGAGTTTATTTATTGGAGCACCGATTATAAGTGAAAATCAGAAAAAAGCCTGAATGCTCACACAGTGGAAGTCGAGTGAACAAGCTGTGGTGTTCATTCCCATGGTGACTGATGCTGAGGAAAAGGAACTGAGCGGAGACCAAGGCGCACTGGTTCCTGACGCTTAGGTGGAGAAAAGAAAAGCACAAAACAATGTGTGTGTGCTACCACCGTGTCCACACACCAGAGACGGGAGTAAAACACACACAAACCTGCTCACCTGTGCTAAGGGCTGGGAGAACGGAAGAGGAAAGCGAATCTGAGATGTAGGTGGGCTCTGAGGCGCGAGGGCCACTACTTTCAACACCGGCTTTCGAGCTTTGATTTTCCTGACTATCACCATGCTTTACACCATTTCTAAAGCAAAACTCAACATGGAGAACTCAAGGAGGGGCACAATCACAAATGAATCCGATTGAACTGAAAATGAACCGCATGAAACAGATGAGTTACACAGCTACAGTAAACGGGATGGGGGCTAAGAAACTATGTTTACAGCAGCCTTATTTATAATAGCCAGAAGCTGGAAAGAACCCAGATGCCCTTCAACAGAGGAATGGATACAGAAAATGTGGTACATCTACACAATGGAATACTACTCAGCTATCAAAAACAATGACTTCATGAAATTCTTAGGCAAATGGATGGAACTAGAAAATATCATCCTGAGTGAGGTAACCCAATCACAGAAAAACACACATGGTATGCACTCACTGATAAGTGGATATTAGCCCAAATGCTCGGATTACTCAAGATACAATCCACAGACCACATGAAGTTCAAGAAGAAATAAGACCAAAGAGTGGATGCTTCAGTCCTTCTTAGAAGGGGGAAAAATACTCACAGGAGGAAATATAGAGACAAAGTGTGGAGCAGAGACTGAGGGAAAGGCCATCCAGAGACTGCCACACATGGGGATCCATCCCATATACACCCACCAAACCCAGACACTATTGTAGATGCCAAGAGGTGCATGCTGACAGGAGTCTGATATAGCTGTCTCCCGAGAGACTCTGCCAGAGCCTGACAAATACAGAGGCAGATGCTCGCAGCCAACCATTGAACTGAGAGTGAGGTCCCCAATGGAGAAGTTAGAGAAAGGATTGAAGGAGCTGAAGGGGTTTGCAACCCCACAGGAAGAACAACAATATCAAGCAAACAGAGCCCCCCAGAGTTCCCAGGGACTAAACTACCATCCCAAGAGAACACAGGGAAAACCCCACAGCTCCACCTGCATATGTAGCAGAGGATGGCCTTGTCTGGCATCAGTGGGAGGAGAGGTCTGTGGTCCTGTGGAGGCTCAATGCTCCAGTGTAGGAGAATATCAAGAAAGGGAGGTGGGAGGGAGTGGGTGGAGTGGATGGGGGAGCACCTTCATAGAAGCAGGGGGAGGGGGATGGGATATCGGGTTTCTGGAGGGGAAACTAGCAAAAGAGGTAACATTTGAAATGTAAATTTAAAAAATCCAATAAAAGAAAAAAGATAAATCTCAAAAAAAAAAGAGAGAAATTATTTGCTTTGGAAATAACAATTTGACTGGATATTAAGACTATGAGTTAGCAATTCAGTAACTAGCGCTTGTGTGAGCTAAGGAAACAGGCAGTCTTTTCACTGTTAAAGAAAGAAGTGACAGGTAAGGACAGCCAGAAGACCTTTATAAGAAGCCTCCTGTAGTCAACTGGGATCCAAGCTATTAGAATGAATACAAATTCTCAGAATAGATAATCAACATGGTGGGAGAGTATGTGGGCTTAGCAAACATGCACACAGCCTTGGTGCTTCCTGCTGAGAGGGATTAGGAGCAATTACTACTCCTGGACCTTCAATGTCAAAATGCCATTCTCCAGTACGAGGGATCGGAGCTTCCTAGAGAAAGGATTGCTCACAGAAAGCAAATGTGGGGTGTCTCAAGACGTCAGAACAGAAGGAGTTTTCAAAAGCATGAAGGTCTATCCAAAGGATCCAGGAAGAACGCCGGCGATCAATGCCGGAGCAAGGGGGCCATAAAAACAAACACAGAAGTGTTAGTTTGTGTAAGATACAGCTATAGATCCTTATGATATAAACCAATGGATGAACAGATCACTGCTACAGAAGAATTGGATCTGAATGACGGAGGTGGAACTGAGAGACATGGAAGGAGAACTAGGCAAGGACTAACTCTGTAGCAATGGTTGTAGGCACCATACACCGAGAGGTAAACAAATCAGTTGTTACACTGTAAAAAGGGACAAAATGCTACGTAGTGGCAAAGCAGCCCCCGTCTGCAGACCCAGAAGACAAGCCACACGCAGCACACGCAGCACAGACACACTCTGCCCCCTTATCTTTTCTGCAGTTCCTGAAAAGAGGAACAAGCTCTGTCTCAGTAAGAAAACGTCACACTGTAGCCTGGTGAGAAGGCAAGGAAGGGTGTCTGTGTTGTAATCTGCTGATCTGTAAAAGGTGATAGAAAAGAACCAACACCATAACAGTGTCATCTGATCTCCACATGTGTCCTGTGGCATGCAGACACCATCCCCTCATCACACAATAAAATGATAACTAGTAATAATAATACTATCAACCACAAAAGTGAACATCACATCATCTAAACCCAAATGAGAAACATTTTACAAATTACCTCATCATTACTTATCAGGAAGGGTCGAGGCAGTAGAAATAGAACTTCAAACAAACAACAAAAACGAGCCCCTGACCACAAACCAGGAGACTCAAGGTTATACGACAACTAAATACGACACAGAATATGAGACTGGGTCCTGGGCAGATGGGGAGATTAGCTTTACAAACACTAAGACTGGAGACTGGAGAGATGACTCAGCAGTTAAGAGAGATGACTCAGCAGTTAAGAGAGATGACTCAGCAGTTAAAATGCTGCTCTTCCAGCATTCAAGGTTCAATTCCCAGCACCCACATGGCCGATCATGACTGTGTAACTCTAGCTCCAGGGCATCTGATACCACATAGAGATACACACAGGCAAAACAGCAAAACACTAACGCACATAAAATAAATAAGTCATTAGAAATCCCAGTAAGGTTTTGACAAGACGAACAGCTTAGTTAGTATTATTGTTTCAATGCTAATTTCCATTAATTATAATAAAATCTGCTAATTTTCTTACAGTTATATCTGCTGTCGACATTAGGGATATCTGGGCGATGAGTATATGTGATTTCTACTATTTTCCTAAGAGTTTTTATGAAATTAATAATGCTTCACCATAATAACTTAAGGCATGGACAAATGAACACAAATTAATGAACTAAGTAAGCCTTGAACTAGGCTGTCCCAGTGAGACTGGTGTGGGTTCCCCGGTGACAGCTCTGATATGTGAGTCACAAGCAGAGTAACAAGTGCCCTGCAGACACCGGCCGCCCTGTCCTTCCTTCTCCTCCCGCCATGCTGCTGGGAGCTGGCGATACAATCAGAAATGGCCTAGTGCCTGGAAGGCGAAGGGTTAAAACAGAGCAGCAGGATTAACTTCTTCCCTATCAGACTTGGATGAAAGCCATTTGTAAAAAAACTTCTTGGCACACTTACAAAGAGATAAATATGAAAAACGGCTTGTCTCTGTAGAAGTCACAGAAGCTACAAAGACAAAGAAATGACACTTTCAGAGACATTTGTTGTCCTGTTGATTGTCCCTGAGAAGACTCTCCCACCCACAGGGACTAGAGTTTGTCCTGGCTGCTCCGGAGAATTACAGGCTCCCGCTCAAAAGCACAGATGCGCAAGTGCCACCCCTGGAGGGTCCGGTTTAGAAGTTGTAACAGCTCCTTGGATCCTGGTGTGCAGCTGAGGGCCGGAACACACTGGATGGATTGACCTACAACTCTGGCAAAGTCAGACGACTACAAGCAAAGCACTCACTCTGGCAGATATAGACAGCGCCCATGCTCTACGGCGGCGTTAAAACCACGCAGCCTCTCACACAGCAGCTACTTGCTTATGACCCAACACTTTCTAATGTCCCTACGCCTCGCGCTGTATGTGACGCTGTCGTCTTATTACACGCAGTTCCACAGATACTGATTGCGCTCCTTGACATTTTCCTGATTCTGTTTTTGTAGAGATTTATATATATATATAAATAAATATATTTATATAAATATATATTTATATAATTAACATTTACTTTCAAATATAGGATGTGACAGGTTTCCTGTACCTTACAGTTGTGTATTAATGAACTTGTCTTCCTTCAAGTGGGTTGTGAACACTTTAAGGCACTGAATTTGGACTACAGCTTCATTTAGGAACACCGAATCTCTGGAGATAAACTTAGAAGAAATTGTTTTTCATAGCTATAAAGCAAATGCAGAAAGTTGCATATAAGAAACAACATGGCAGAATCCTCCGAGTCCCTACTTTTTACTTCCACTTCTCCAGCTGGGAGAAGGTTCATCCTGGCCTCCAACCACGGATTGACCCCTTTAAGAATTTACAGACATAGAATTAGACGACAGACTGCATTTTGGCTTTTTCACGGTTCCTTGTGTGCGGGAGGTGTGGCCACAGAGCTGTGTATATTGGTAAGGCGATGGGCTTAGCCTCAGCGTTGTTTGGTACTCCACTCTCCCGGGGCTCTCGGGTGACTGACACTGTGGGCTAACACACAGAATGCAGCTGGGAACACCAGCATTTATGCTTCTCTGTGGACATATGTTTTCATATTTCACTTGAGAAATACTTATATAGGAATGGCATCTCTAGTTGAATGTGCTTAAGTCCCAAAATGACTTCCAGTGTTGCCACACTGCTTTACATCCCACAGCACCACAGAGGCTCTAGTTCCTTCATGCTGATGGTACTGAATAAACACGCCCGACTAGCTCTCTAGTGGGCTTCATCTCCCGGGGGGAATGGCTTCCTGCACCTTACTGTGATATCGTACATTTCTGTTTTTAACAGGAAAGTGTAACAAATATGCACAGATATGAATTAGGTTGAGTAAATGAGGAAGGGAAGGGAGATGGGTAACTATTAAATGATTAGGCTTCACAAAAGAATGGTCTAAGGAAGAAATAATTTTCAAAGAATCTGAAGGAGTTGCCAGGATAATATGCTTTTTCTTGTGTCAGAAATATGAGTCCTTAAGCAGGAAAGAACATGCAGGAAGGTAAGAAGGGATGTGGAGAACATACAAAACCATGGAATATACAGTTAATATATAAGTTAAAGACATGAGATTCTGCAAATTCATAAGATCAACTACCTGACAAGTATGGCTAACACTAGCATCTCAAGACAGAGTTGTCTTAAAGATGCTGCACCTCAGGCCATTGCTTTTACATAGCTGTGGCTGAGTTCAGAGCAGCAGAAAGGCACACCTTGCTCACACAGGGAGCAGGCCTGCAATGGCCTCCTGTGGGATGGTAAACCACACCGGGACGCTTGGTGGGTAGACTGGGTTGAGACCCGGGAACTCACACTTGATAAGGTAGGTGGTAGGTGCCTCCCTGCTCCCTGCCAATCTTCTGTCCTGGAACATGGACCATACTCCCCACATAAGGAAACATGACCTGTGGTCCCCTTGGCCCACAAAAGAGTTCTTGATGTTCATGAGAGGCCCTGAGGGTTTAGTCACTAAGCTTCCCTTCCCAGACATTCCTCCCTGGAAAAGATACTTAATCTTGGGTCTACCCTGAGATGTCGATAAAGTATGCTTCCATTTTCCATGATGAACAGTTAATAAACAGACTGTCTGTCATCAATATCTGCCTTGGGGAGCCCTGGAGAAGAAGGTCTCTCTGAGGTTCCGGCCACAACAGCCACCAAGCTAAGGACAACCATTTCTGGGGCTCCCCTTTCCCCTCGGGCTCCCGGTTAGATGCTACCCTCAGCCCGTGCACCTCCCTCCCCCCCCCACCCCCGGCCTCTGCTCCCAACACCTAGCAACTCAATGATGCTACATGTCCAGGAGGAGTTTGGGAGCCCCCAGTCCTGGCCCTGTCACAGGACTGTGTCCCTCCCACACTTCGTTCTCCTCTTCTCTGCATGGTACTCCACACTGGGCGTGAGCTTGCCCACATTTCCAACTGACTGCACTTTTCCAAGCTCCCTGGGCAAAGGCCCTGCCCTGAGGCAGACAGACCCACACTGACCCAGAGGCAGTGCAGGACCCACAGCCTCTGACTTGTATGGCAAGGCTTCTCCTGCCCCTTGCACCCTGAGAGGGAGAAGCAAGTGTTCCTGGCAGGCTGCTTCTACTTCCCCTCCTTTCAGGCAAACAAGTTGGCAATAAGAATGATACCAAGAGAAGATATTTCTTCAGAGAGAGAGCACACGTGGGCACGCTTTTAATGCACGAGAGCAAGGATAAACACTACCCTTTAATTCATATACATGTATCGTTTTCTAGGCAGAGACACGCGATAATACAGTTGAGTGCGTAGAAACTATTTCTATATACCCAACTTCCAAAAGACAGTAAGTGAGGGTATGTTCAGAGTCCCGCAGATGCCCTGCTGACACGCGCAGAGTCTCAACCGAACTCTGGTAGCATCTTACTTCCCCTGACAACCCTCCCACTACATCTTAGAATTCAAAATGAAGAAGAACAAGGAGAAGAAGCCAAAATCTAAAAAAAAAAAATTACCACTCAAACACTAGCAGAGATTGTAAAATCTCTGGTTCAATAATACTGTTTTATTCCAACCTGCACAGACACATGCATTAAAGAATTACATATCCTTTTCAAAACCTTGACATTGGCCATCTTCACTTTATGAGAAGGGACTTCAGGATTAAGTAAGTTATTGTCCTAACATGGAGAAGAACTTCACTGGCTTTTTACCTTTCTGAACTGAGTTCTCCAGACTAACCTAAAGAGAGCAGCAGCTCTAAGTAGGCACAAGCTACAAATACTTGTGTGACCCCATGAGGCAGTCAGTGTGAGGAGGAGACACACGTGCCAGGCAAACACTGGCTGCTTCCTGAAAAGGCAGCAAAGGAAAAGCAGAGAGAACACATTCTCTTGTTTCTTTCAACTCCAGGTGCCTACTATGTGCTGGGTACTGTTTTAGAGACTGACACCAAAGAGACCAACCCCCTGCCT
This sequence comes from Rattus norvegicus, assembly GCF_021556685.1. NCBI lineage: Eukaryota > Metazoa > Chordata > Mammalia > Rodentia > Muridae > Rattus > Rattus norvegicus. The sequence continues at coordinate 117,900,527 of NC_141542.1, forward strand.
CACTAGCGCTTACATTAAATTAACTAGAGCATACCATTTGTCAGGTGACAATTATGTGAGGGGGAAATACAACAGGAACAACGGGTGGGACTGCTCCATCACGGCACAAGGAAGCTGACGTGTGACCAGAGCCTGAAGGCGGATGGAGCAAGTCTTACAGATACTTCAGAGAAAGGCCCGCACATAGGCAGGGCCTCGAGTAAGTCCATGAGGTGGGAAGAAGGCTGCTTTGTTCTAGAGTGAGGGTGATCAGTTTCAATGAGATCACCAGGTTAAAGAAAAGACAAAGGAGTCGGAGAAATCATCCTGCGGCCACCTAACAGTACTGGCCTTGGCTCTAGAGAAAACAGAATCTGTTGGATATGTGTGGCGGAGCGGTGGTATAATTAACCCAAATTATCAAACTGCTCTGGATTCTGGGCTGGGAGTCAGGAGAGAAGCAGGGTGAGAGTGTGTGTGTGTGTGTGTGTGTGTGTGTGTGTGTGTGTGTGTGTGTGTGTGTGTATCCACTGCTGATTTCTAAGCTGGAAGTCAGATGCAGACAAGGTTCTCCAGGGTGAGAACCTTAGCATTCGCTGATGGGGATGGAGTGGGGAGAAAAGGAGATTTTAAGAATGACAAAACAGCCGGGTGTGGTGGCAAATACCTCCAACTTCAACTCCTGTGGAAGTAAATGGAGGAGAATCATGAGTTCGAGGCAGCCTGGGGAACACGGTGAGTTTGAAGCCAGTCTGGCCAACCTAATGGACCTGTCTCAAAATAAAAGCAAATGGTTGTGGTGTGGTCGATGCTGGGGTACTTGCTTAGCACACACAAGGTCCTGTATTAATCTGCAGTGTTGCTACATACATACATACTACATGCAGACATAGAAAAATCATAGCAATTAGACTTAAAATGTCTTATGTAGATTTCTGCCAAGTTGTTTTTCATGTCCATGGGTGTCTAAGTATCTCTGTGCTGCTGGGAATACACTGGTTTCCTCCACTACATATAAACTCCAGAGTAGGGCACAGGCCAGCCTTGGCCATCTCTGCCCATCACCACACAACATCGAGACCATGGTCGTTAGCGTTCTGTAACCTGCTTATTAAAAATGTATGCTGGAATTACAGTGCCCAGGCGGGGTTCCGTTATCCTGCAGAGTCGGATTCACTCTTCTGCTTCTAAGACACTAACTGGGCGGCTTAGGGATGTCAGCCACTGTGCTGACTGCAGATGCCTTAGGAGATGACAGAGGCTCAAAGGGTTGTGGCCAGAGCAGTTCCCTGAGCTTTACCTGAACATAGACCGAGACCTCTGCGCTGCATTCCCATTGGTGGTTTTCTGCTGACTCTAGAGTGCTCTGGACAGGAACACTCAGTGTTAATATTCAACCTCTCAAACCCTGGACCGGGGTGGCATAAGCATAACCTCCCTCTAAGCCTGGAAGTGGAGCTCAGTTCCTCGTCCCTCATGCAGCCAGAGCATCTGTGACTTGGGCACCCATGGAATGTGGGTTATTTTGGTAATTCTTCCTTAGGGCTATGTCTCTGACATTAGCAAATCACAGAACATAGCATGAAATTCAAAGCATTTCTTGGGATTCTGTGGTCATGTGGGGAACTGGAAGAAAACAGAATGCTAAACCATCAGTCTTCTCTTTGTTTCTGATTTCCTTTCTTATTCCCTCCCCCTCCCCCGAAACTTGCCTTCACTGGGAGTTTACTTTCTAATTCTGTCTTTCAGTAACCACCACCTCCAGAAGTAAGGCCTGTGCATTCCATTACAGCAACCAAGCTGTAAGCTTAAAAACAAGACTAAAGAGAAAAGAGACCGGAAAAGCATTAACAACATGCAACAGAGAGAGGGCAGGTATGCTGTGCTAAAGAGGTGGTGTCCCGGGGGTTGGGGATTTAGCTCAGCGGTAGAGCACTTGCCTAGTGAGCGCAAGGCCCTGGGTTCAGTCCCCAGCTCTGAAAAAAAGAAAAAAAATGGTGTCCCTTCAAACAGCTCATAGAGGAAGGCTTGGTCCCCAGCTGGTGGCAGTAGTTTGGATGGGTCTGCAAATGTTAGGAGGTAGGGGAAACGGGCCCGGGGTGGGGGTGCACCGCTGGGGCTACATGTTGTCTGGACTCACTCTGTCTCTCCCTGGCTCCAAACCATCATGAGGTGAGAGCTCATTCTTCCACCATTGCTGCCACAATGCTCCCTCTCACCACCGTGCCAGGAATGGTGCCAGGATGAATGACTGTGGCTGAGCCCTTTGAAGCCAGGAGCCCACTTACTTAGCCTTTGCTCCTATTAGGTTACTAATGACAGGTGCCTTGTCATGGTCATGATGTGTAAAGGAAGGAAAGACCAAGATCAGAGAACATACAGCACAGACACCACGTGCCAGGATGCCCGTCCTGGATCTGCTCATTACAGTGTGGTTCTGTGAGATACACAGGGGAAAGATACACAAGCCAGCGCTGATCCTTGAATGCTAGGCCATAGACCGACCTTTGGAAGTTAGCATTATCAGCCCTGGGTCCTGGAGATGTATTCACACAGTAATACAGACTTTTTTTTTTTTAAAAAATGTTTAAGAGTAAGATACTTTAGGATTATTTTTCTCGGGTACATTCCAAAATCCAATAAAGTCCAGGTTATGCAAACTCTTGATGCATTCCCTGGCCTGGAATATTCTGGTTCAGTGGTTAGCCAATAGGTGCTGTGTCTTTTAATTTTCTTTCTTTCTTTCTGTATCATCAAATGATTGTGGTCCACTGCCAGGTTTAGACATCACCGATGAAAGACTACAGACTGATCTGTTTAATGAGTCTCTGACATCTAGGTAGCATTTATTTTCTTTTTGGTGCTTTGCCACCATTGATTTGTACATAGCTATGTAACACTCTGTGGTGTGGAAAAAGCTGACAATTGGCAGCGTTGGCCTCCACACTGCGGTGATGAATCACACGGCCCTCGGTGGGTGCCGAGTAATTAACTCTCCATTTGCATGGACTGGCTGTGGCAATACAGTTCTCTTCAACAAGGAAGGGAAGGAATTTCAGCAGAACATTAACAGTTGTTAATACCAAGCAAATAGAGTAAATTGGATTTATTAAAAAGAGTATCTGTGTGGATTTTTTACCCACAGAGTTGATATAATTTGTCTAGCTTTCTAATTATAGCCGGGACAGAAGATGGCTGAACCCAAGGACCTCTCACGGTATCTAATAAACTTTTACTTACAGGGAGAACATTTCTTGGGCTGGAGAATGACAAACAATTTACTAAGCTTTTCCAGAAAGACGGCGAAAGGTGTTTTACCTATATCCAGCTGATGAATTAGCTTTAGCTAATAATAAGTATCTTGAGGCAGGGGAGAAGAGGCCTGTAATTATTCTGAAAGGAATGAAGGAGCAGATCTGATAAAGAGACTAAATCAGCCAATTCCTCCTGTGGCACGCTGAGCAGGCAAGGAGGCAGCGGGGGTGAGGAGCACTGATGGCTTTACCTGCCTGGTAAGAACAGAAAGTCCCCGTTTTCCTTGCCCTGGGATGCAGTTTGAGGTCTGTCATCAGAGGTTCTCTGCATGTGCCCCAAATCCAAGTTTCCAGTCTCAGGCACACACATCTAAATCTCCCTTGAAGTGTTTCCCTTGGAGTTCATCTGCTCTGGGGGGAGTTCCCTAAAGAGACTGTCATTAATCATGGCTACCTAGGGACCCCCATGCTTTGTCCTCTTCAAACCTTACCATATTAGTTTTTAAAATTTTTATTTTGGAGGTGTGGTGGTTGAGAAAAGAATGACCCTCTAGAGGCTCTTACATTTGAATGGTAATCACCAAGGAGCAGTACTGTTTGAAAAGGATTAGAAGGATTAGGAGGTGTGGCCATGCTGGAGGAAGTGTGCCAGGCCAGTCTCCTTCTTTCTCTCTGCCGATATTTTTCTTTCTTCTTGTTCTATGTTGTATTTACTAAGTAGGTGTTGTTCACTCCTGAGGAATCTTAGCTATTGTAGGAAATGATGAATACTTAACATTGTCTCCCATCGAAGCAGTAAGCGGAACAGACCCTGCTTAGCTTCTGAGGTCAGAGGAGATCAAGTGTGCTCAGAGTGGAACGGCTTCAAAGACCTCGTTCATTGTTTTCCACAAAACAAAACGAAAACAAAAACAAAACTCAACCCCCCCCCCCTCAGCATTCCCCAGCACCTCCTTCACACGGACAAATGGACAAATCAAATATATTCTCACTCACTATATAACTGTATGTGCCTTTAAATTCCATGACTGGCTTTTACATCTTATTTAACCAAAACAACGAAAGTGAACAGAAAGAACTCTAGAATTTACAATGAGACATAATTCTCTCAAAAGCCTATAAGTCCTGGCCTAGCAGTGCTTCCTGTAAATCCCATCACAAGGCAGCAGAGGCAAGAGGCTCTTCAGGGTAGGTTACAGAACAGGCTGTCTCAAACAGAAAATTTAAAAAAGCCCACGTAAACGGAAAGGGTTAAGGAAAACATTAAGTACACGGAGTGACTGTAAACCTTCCTCAGTATGAACTTCAGGTAGACCTCACGATGCTTCTGCAGGACGGGGGGAGGCCAACCGTCTTCCCCCTTGCCCATATTTTTAGCTAAATTATTATTTGTAAACTGTTGGGTTTTGATGTCCCTGTTGCTTTCCTAATCACAGTCCTTACGGCTGTTTTCCTCTGGTTCCACATTTGAGTTGGATTAGTACTAAATACTTACCACAAGTTTGCCCACGACCTTAGTACAATGGCCTTTCAGTTGATTAATCCCTTGGAATAGCTAGATGATATCATCTAAAGATTTGTTCTACAGCAGGCTCCACATATATTCCCGAGTCCTTGCACGCATGAGAAGGACTGCTCCCCTCATGCCTCAGCATTGGTGTGACTGAATCCTGCATTTGGAGTCATGCCTATTCTTATCTCTGGAGCTTTATGAACAGGTGCCCCTCTGCTGCTGTGCAGAAGCGTATGTCTGACCTGATTTCCTCCTCTTCTATATGTGTCTTGCTTTTAATGTCTGGAAGCCATATGGCTCTTCCTTTGTCTCTCAGGATCAATATCTTTATCAAAATATATCTTCATAATTCCATAGTGATTTATTTTCCTGGAACTTCTGAGGTTTAATTTTTTTCTTAATGTATTCAAAACCCTTGAGTTACACAAGCTATGAACTTCACCTTTGCTGTGCTGACCTCAGGGTCCTCCTTATCCTCACAGCCCCAGACGTAATGCTTAAAATGCATGCTGGGCCACAGACACTGTAAGGAATCCTCCGATGGTTGCTTTCGAGGTATTTCTTCTTTGATTGGAAATCGCTGTCTGTGGTGTTCGTGGGCTGAGGGAGCAGTGGGCTTCAGCTGACCACTCCATCAGGAAAACCTTATATCTGGCTTCTTTCGCTGAGGTCTATTATTTTGTTTTCCTGATACATCCTCTCACGTTTCTCTCTTCAAGAAGTTCCATGATGCTTGACATCAGAACTATCTGGGCCATTCTGAGTTAAGTTCTGGAGCTTTTTCTTCCCGTCTCTCGTTTACCCACGTCACTTGTGGAGTCCTCTCCTGTTGGAGGGGGCAGGCCATGCAGATGGCTCCTCAGCATAGTGTGCCCTCTGGAGGGGAGTTTCCTTCTGATGTTTGTGCTGTGTGAAACTGAGACCCAGCACACAGCCCTATCTCTTCAGGTTCATGACTCTAATCAAGGAATTGTTAGACATACTTTTCTCAGTGAGGATACCCATCTTTTAGTTTAACTGCAAATATTTCCCAAGATTTTTTTGCTCGCAAAGTTAAACCAAGTTGATAAAGTTAAAAAATAAATTACGTGGGAAATTACTGAACGTTGAATTACTTTCAATAATATTTATTGTATAAGTGCTGCATATAACATAACAAAGGGGTAAAAAGATGAATAAAATGGTCTTTGCCCTGACTTTCAGTACGAGAGGACAAAAACTCAGTACACACGACATCATGGCGATGTAAACAGTGTTCACTGCGGGCCGAGCAGTGTGCCATCTCCCTCTAGTCCTCAGCTTCAGCTCTGACTCCGATCTCATTTCTCTCACAATGAACATCTTCTGAGGTGTTAGTGGGTACTCAAGTCTGGCCCTTGAAGACCTAAGAGCACGTGTGTGTCACTGGCACACTGAGCAGCTGAAGATGTGACAGGGCTCCAGGTTGAAACCCTTTGCTTCCTCTCACCAAGGAAGGTGCAGCTTCCCATGCTGGTCTCGGAACTTCAGCCCTTCCAGCCTCCGATGCGCATGGGCTCAGGATTCGTTCATGGGCAGCATTAGAATTTACATTTTGTTCTTTTTTTTTTTTTTTTTTGGTTCTTTTTTTCGGAGCTGGGGACCGAACCCAGGGCCTTGCGCTTCCTAGGTAAGCGCTCTACCACTGAGCTAAATCCCCAGCCCCTACATTTTGTTCTTGATCTGACACGTTCACAGCCAGTCTCCTCCATACAAATCTGTTCTCACACAGGGAGCTAGGCATCTTGAGGCCTGTTCAACTTGAAAATGATGGTTTTCTTCTTTCTTCTTCTTCAAGGATGTACTTTCTCTTCTCTGTGTAATCACAGTGATTGATTGATTTCTTTATCGCCATCTGCTTACCACTCCTTCCTCTTGGCCTCATTCTCGCTTGTTTCCTTATCTTGTTTACATCTCTCTCTTTGGTCATATGTCCAGGTGCCTAAGGACATTTTATTTTATCACCCAGGATTCAGGAGGACCCAGCACCTTTGAAGGCTGGGCCTTGCTGACGCACTCAGGCCAACATCTCTTTGCCAGGGCGTCTTTATGAGAGTTCTGGGGGTTTTTCTGGTTTTATTAGGACAGTTTCCACTTCTCCTGATAAGTTTGCCAAAAAATGTGCCTGTATCTTACAATCTCCCTGCCCCTTTTTCCTATCATTTTGCCCTTAAACAAATTCGCTTACAGGGTTTCCAGAGGTGGCTCATTTGTTAAGTACACGCACTGCTCTTACAAAAGACGCAAGTTCAATTCCCAACACACACACTGGGTTTCTCACAACCATCTGAAACTACTACAGCTCCAGGAAATCCAAACACTCTGAGCTTAAGTGGGCACCTTTCCTTCTATGTACACACACACACACACACACACACACACACACACACACACACACACACACTTAAACATAAACCGTAAAAATGGTCTTAGAGTCCATGGGCCCACAACACTTGGTAAGGAGGAAGAGCACAGGAGAGCTGCAGCCTTTCCTAGTTGTTCATCGTTTCAGGCATGAAGACTTCGTCCCTGTGAGGTTGAATGGAACATGTGGTAGTGCTGTTTGTTAAAAGGGACAGGACAGTAAACTGAGCCGTCTAGCATGATACTTTGGAAATGAAAATAAAACTAGTAATTAAATAATCACACCTTCCTGGGTATTTTGCTCTCTTTGGCTCCTAGATTTATGACAGCTTGGATGAAGAGACAATTTCTAAGATGTAATTTACACAACTGGGTACATTTTCCTCTTTTGTCAGCTGCTCAATTTGTTTACCACTGAATAAAATACTTGGGATCGAAGTCTATATGCCAGAAAATTCTCCGCATGCCTGTACTCCACATACCGTCTCAGAGTCTCCATAACTTAGACTGTTACCTGATAACACATTTTGAAGCACTTACAGTTTAGCTAACACCTTACATATGCTAAATATTTTTATTTAAGATATTTGGAAACAAACAAGCAAACACCTGGTACTATATATGTGAAGGAGGGAATTTTGGTAAAGAGACTATTTTTGTAAGAGTGAATGTCGTCGTGCCAGACTTATTTCCTTTGCATTACAGTGAGAGGGTTCAGTGTGGCTTGACTATAATAAACTTTTATGAAATAGTCTTATGCTTCCTCTTACTGTCCCCATCATCGACTCAAGATATAGAACAGGATTAATTCAGTCAGCCACTCCTAAGGTCCAGGGAGAGACTCCTTCAAGAGGAGGCACTGTGATTGACAGTGTCCTCAAATCAGTAATAGCATAAATATTTATAAATGCGGTTATAAACAAACTACTATTAGTATAAGAAATACAATCTATCCTTGGTGATATAGCTTTGAAAGTTAAATAAAAAAAGCAGCCAACTGTAAACATTTTAGTTTTCTGCCAAGTTATGGTCACAGCAAATCCAAACTCCTCCAGCTAGAGACTGCCAGGTGATCTCTCCCCACCGGCTGTCCCAGCGCATGTGCACGCAATGTGGAGCAGCCACATGTGCTCAGAGGTTATCTGTGTGCGTTACACACGTCGTTTTGAAGAACTGCTCAGATAGTAAGAAACTAAAGGTTCTAAGCTGCTGCCTTCCTCAGAGCACTACTGGTATAAGCACTATGAACTTATTAAAGCTTAGAAAGTGTAACAATGCATTTCACTCAGTAAATCAAAACATTAGTTCAATTGTGAGCAACATAAATTATACATGAAATTTGAGTAAAGGATAACTCCGGTGCATGCCTGACACATGCTGGACTTCTCAGTCCGGGTATTTACACCCAGTGCTCAGCAGCCCGTGTGGCTATGGCTGTCGGCTACTGTACTAGACATAGTCCTGCATGCTCAAACTTTTTTGCCAGATGGACAACTTCAAACGCCATTTGAAAATATACACAGGGAGCTCTGCTGCTGCTCCAGTGGTAGGCTGCGTGTCTAGCACACTCAGGGACACCGGGTCTCATCGAAAGCACTGCACACACTGGGCGAAAGTCGGGGGCTAAGGCAGGGAGAGCAGAGATCTGGAATCAAACACATACAAGGCATAAATACTGTGTGTGCACTCAGTGATATCTCATCCAGATATCCCGAATTATACTAAACACATCCTTGTCCTAACCCGAGGTTAACACTGGCAAGCAGCTTCCTGGTCTAAAGAGTATGGGACATAATGACACATGTTGCACATTTAGAAAAATGTCAGCATATAGTAAATATTCAATAAATATCAATAAACACTATTTTAGAAGTTATCTTTTTATGAAACAGTCTATATTTCTAGTATTTCTCTTCGAATATTAATTCTTTAAGTTACCATACAAGGCAATGGCTTTACCACGGCACAATACTCCCTTTAAAGGGAGCAGGGTGCACCCAGAGAACTCGCAGTGCAACGTAGTCAATTCTAGGAATGTACTTTATGCACAGCATCTCAGGAGGTTAGAGGGTCTATGAAGCAACTGCCTACTCATAGTGAAGGGCTTATCAATCACAGGATAGTTTCAATTATTTCACTGCGTGTGTTACCACATGCATGAACATAAGCTATAGTTTGGATGTAATGAAACATGACTGTGTGCTTTAATTGTTTTTATAAGCTTTACATAATATTTATAGCTATTTTCAGCATGTTATAAACTTTTCTAACTTGGAAAAAGCAGTCACACTCATTTGGTGTTCTGCAAAGATGGTCCCCACATGGGTTGGGGATTTAGCTCAGTGGTAGAGTACTTGCCTAGCAAACGCAAGGCCCTGGGTTTGGTCCCCAGCTCCGAAAAATAAAAAAAAGAAAAAAAAAAAAAAAGATGGTCCCCACGGAAAGGAAAGAAACATTGAGGGGACTGAATACCCTACAGTGGTTACTTCATGTAGAGCCAGCACTCCACCTCTCCCTTCCTTCCCCTTCCCTTCCCTTCCCTTCCCTCCCCTTCCCTTCCCTTCCCTTCCCTCCCCTTCCTTCCCCTTCCCTTCCCTTCCCTTCCTTCTCCTTCCCTTCCCGTCCCGTCCCTTCCCTTCCCTTCCCTTCCCTTCCTTCCCCTTCCCTTCCCTCCCCTTCCCTTCCCTTCCCTCCCCTTCCCTCCCCTTCCCTTCCCTTCCCTTCCCTTCCCTCCCCTTCCCTTCCCTCCCCTTCCCTCCCCTTCCCTTCCATCCCCCTCCTCTGGTGTGTGTGTGCACGCTCTCAGAGACCCTGCTGTTTCTGTCTCCCAGGTGCTGTAAAGATATGCACTACTGTACCAAACTAAATTAATAATTTTATCAGTTAAAAATTATTCAGGAATTTTCTTATTTTAATTATCTTGGGGAGAAACATACATACACATACACATACACAGACACATACACACACACAGACAAAGACACACACACACACATGTCACAATGAATAAATTCTAAAGGAATAAAGGACAAAAGGTTTCTTTAAAATACCTTAAGCTGCAGAGTCAAATACAACTCCGGGTATAGGTTTTGAAGAAGGCCATTGCTGAAATTATTAATGACATCCGACTGGTGTAACTGGCGCTGCTCCCACGGGACAGGAGGAGCAGCTCCCACGCATGCATGGTCATCCTACTTACAAGTGCCTTTTGCAGGGTAGGAGTGTGGTTGAAACTGCTAACGCTGTAAGATTTCAAACACCTAAGTGTACTAGTTAGTTTTCTGATGCTGGGATAAAACATGGTCTCCAAAATCAATTTAAGAAGTAGAGTTTCTTTGGGATAATGGGACTGGGGAGTTAGGAATCCAGCGTGGCCAGGCAGGAGCAGGACGCTGAGCGATTGTATCTTTCATGGTAAGTGGGCAAAGCTATCCACGCTCGAAGCCCATCTGGAGTGATGAACTCCACCAGCGGGGCTGCCCCTCCCCAGCTGGTGCCATGGCGCCACTGGCTGGGGCACAGGCCCTGTGAAGACGTTTCTTAAGCACACGGTTGTCTCAGGGTCTCAGCAGAGCGTGGGACCTTGGAGGCTTTTCTCTTCTTCAGAAGGCAGAGCAGTGGTGTAAACGTGACAGGCTTTGGAGAGCTCCAACAGTACTCTTCAGTCTGTTCTTTCAATCTGCCATTGCTAGGGCTTTTTTTTTTTTTTCTCTCCTAAGTTCTTATAATGTAAATTTAAGAACAAACGAGAAACTTATGCGTGAACTTCGTGGTATCTATTTAAATTGCATAAAATATTTCAATAACTTTAAGGCTTTTGGCTTGTGTTCCAGTTTAAGTTAGTTGATAATTGATCTCCAGACAATTGAGAATTTCCTGTATTTGTTTAATAGAAAGTCATTCATTACACAGTCTGAATATAAAGGGAAATTTTATGTTTTGTCTCAGGTAGCAAGTTATGAGATTGAAGAATTTTCCTTGAGTATTACATTGACCTTAACATGGTGAAAATGAAAATTATCAAGCCACCTAGTTTTGTCTTTGTGACTGTGGTCTGATTTTTAATATAATCTTAAGCCAAAAAAAAAAAAGGCAACATTTCTGAAAAATATATATTTTTAATGCTTGTTTGCTACATTTTAAGTTTAAATGTTTACTTTCCTTGATATCTATCTTTTTCTTTGATCTCGATGACTTTAGAGGAAACCAAAGATCACTGCAAAGCATTGATGGAGGCACATCTGGGTTGCTAACAGTCAGGAACAGAATGGCTACGGAACATAGATTCATCCAGACTTTCAAGGCACTTGAAACGAGTTACCTTATCCTGGCTCCCACAGTGCATAGTGTGGCTCTAATGAGTTACCTTATCCTTGCTCCCACAGTGCAGACTATGAGTGTGGCTCTAATGAGTTACCTTATCCTGGCTCTCACAGTGCATAGTGTGGCTCTAATGAGTTACCTTATCCTTGCTCCCACAGTGCAGACTATGAGTGTGGCTCTAATGAGTTACCTTATCCTGGCTCTCACAGTGCATAGTGTGGCTCTAATGAGTTACCTTATCCTGGCTCCCACAGTGCAGACTATGAGTGTGGCTATATCAAGCTGTTTAAGGCTGAATGTCACCATCTTTGTGGTTGAACTTAGCAGGTAACACAATCACAGCATTTACTAAATGAAAGCACACACTATGGACTCTGAAGTCACCATAGCAGAGTTAGGACTCCAGGCTCGCCTCTCCCAAGCTACATTCGTCCAACAGCGAGTGTGCCGTGACATCACAGCAGAAGGTGAAGGTGGAAGAGTGCCTTAAATGAAGACCTTTGCAATTTGCTTGTGGAAATAATAACAACATAAACAGTAACCATCAAACGTCAACACCAGCATAATCTGAATATGAAACATTTGTCTGGGAATTGAGATTTATTACCATTGCATCTCCCTAACTCCGGTCCCCCTAAGCACCATTCATATATTGGCAGGGGAGAAATAACGCTTGGTCACATGACCCACATATCTGGGGCAGGTTTCTGTAACATAGGATAGTCATCTGTTTAACATTTTGATTGCAATATCAATATAACTCATTATAAAGGAAAGTTTTCTAAAACAAAGAAAGAAGAGTCTAGGCTCACACCCCATGTTTACAGCTCACACTACACTTCTCCTCCACATTTTCACCCTTCTTTCTATATAAAACTGTGTGTGACGGCATGCACACACGTCAGAGGGCAGCTTGCAGACATCAGCTCTGGGCACTGGACTTCACCGTCTTTACCCACTGCACCATCTTGTTGACCCATCCTTTCCCTTAATCATTTTGCAGTGGCACCGCTGGGCTGACCAGACCGGCGTTAGCAGAGTCACTCTTCGCTCCTACTTGACCCCAAGCATTTCAAGGCAGGGCTCCCTGTCCATTTAGTCCCTTGCCATTGATTTTTGTCTCTAAACAGCTCTTCAGTCACCCCCAGGCCTCCATTCCCAAGGCCTCTGCTCCAATTTGAATCCTCATCCTTTTTGGCTGATCAATGAGCCGATCTAATTGGTTCTCCGCTCCTATTCTGGGCCTACTCCATCGAAGCCCTCCCAGGAAGGGAGTTTCTTTCCTAGTTTTTAGCCATAGCAAGCATATGTCCAGGATAAAAGCACCCCTCTTTCTTCCCATTCCTTAGTTTGGGCCTTGAAGCACACATCATAAACACATTGCATCTGGTTGGTAACATCCACCTACAAAGGAAGCCTGAACACTTGGGGTCTTAGTTACCCATGATTATCACCCATGCTACCCACCGATCATGCATAACTAAACCCCAAATGTACGCTGAGGGGTCAAATGTCTAGTTAAAAAAATCTAGTTGCTTATACATGATCAGTTTGAACAGATATAACCTGTGCTGGTTCTCTCTGAGGCTTTCACTCAAGCAGGAACATTCTAGTACAATGACTAAGAACTGGACTCTTTGAAGTCCATCTTCAGTCTACCAGTTCCAGAGTAAAAGGAGGAGGGGGAAGGAGGAGGCAGAGGAAGATGAAGGCAAGCCCAGGTCCCAAGTGAATGGATGCCTAGTTTCTACCTCCCATTCAGGGCTGCTCAACACACTCACACACACACACTCACACTCACACACTCATACACACTCACACTCACACACACAAGCTTACACACACACTGACGCAAACACGCTCACACACACTTACACATACTCACTCATGCACGCACGCTCACACACTCACACACACACTCACACTCACACACACACTCACGCACATACATACACGCTCACACACTCACACACACACACACTCACGCACATACATACACGCTCACACATGCATGCTCACACACACTCACACATAGAGGTACATTTTCCCCCTATACTTGATGGCCCTTCAGTGAAGTTAATTGCCAAAAGGAAATGATGCTTAAAACAGCAATTTAAAAATGACTGCTTTACCGTCCAGAAAATTTAGAGTGGATGGAAAAGATTTCAGTTCAATGTATAGCACTTAATTGAGTGTGTATGCTAAAAATAGCTCTAACCTAAATAATCATTAATGTAAACCGAATTCTTTCATACATATAAAACACACACAACTAAGATGTGCTGTTTAAGCCTGACACGGAGATCCACACATATAACTGCAGCACCTGGAAAGCAAGAGGCAGGAAGACGGTAATCTTATGGCCTTGCCTGGGTTACAGCAAATGTGAAGTAAAAAACAAAATCTGTATATGGAATACACTGCATATTTCTAAAAGTATTTATCCAAAACTCAGTTTTTGATCCAATACCATCCTGAAGTATTTATTTGAGTGTGTGTGTGAGTGTGTGTGTGTGTGTGTGTGTGTGTGTAATAGATTTCTGTTTCCTGTGCAAAGCAACTTAGAAATAAAGTGTAGAATATTCCTCCAGATTTCCACGATAATATGATATTTGTCCACTGTTTGTGGGAAAATATGTGTTTAGTGTGTTCCTTGAAAATGATAACTTTAAAATGCACCAGGTCTGTCTGACTGCAGACACTGCCTTTAAACATGGCAGGTGTCAGGTAAGCATGAGCACGGACCACAGCTTTAGCATGTGCACATGAGTGTGCGTTAGTGTGTCCCATCACTTTGGATATACAGATAAGCTATAACTCACATTAAAAGGCTGGGTCCAAGTCATCGTGCATCTGGAATGATTTTCGCAATGCAGTTTCATATCATATTGTGGGGTGGAGACTTGCCTTTTAATAAATTCTGTCTGTTTTGTATTTTCTCTGGGCCTCTCTGCCTTAGGCAGCTGTAGCCTCCTGTGGTAATTTGTGTGTCTACCTTTGTGCATATGTGCCTGTGGGCAACACTGCTTGAGAATGAAGTGTGGGTCTGCAGTCAACTCAGCAGGAGTACAAGGGCAGTGCCACTCGGGGAGCTGATCTCGTGCATGCCCAAAGGAGCTGAACAGGAAGGCAGGCAGACTGCTGGCCTGGAGCGAGCAAACCTTTGGTTTTTTCCTTCAAGGAGTTTAGCAAATCTGGTTAAATTCTGTGGATCCAAATGTGTATTTTGACCTTTTCATGGAAACTAGATGACAGGCTAGTCTAGTAGTCAGAATAATTTCTACTAATACATGACTTTTGAGAGCACGGTCCTTAAACATCACAAGGATTCGAAATATGCTATATTTACAAGTGCTTGCTAAGTGTAAATTAAATATATACAGCATTTACCATTATGCGCATCATATACAAAATGACTGGGACAAAAGCCATTTTACACAAGCCAAAGTGATGTAGCATTCACTGCTGGAAACAAACAGAACAACAAAAGGAACAGCGTCCCATGAGCACTTGCTCTGTAGCAGACCTTGCCAAACGCCTTTCTATACAGTTACACAATGAGCTCTAATGCTACTCTTGTGACATAGGTGCCATCTGTTTCACAGGAACGAGGAAGCTACGAAGCAGATCCTAAGCACAAAGATCAGCAATAGGCGGGGACCGCGTCCAAGTGGAAGTCTGTGTGACTCTGCTTGACTCCAGCATCACCTAAGGCCAGGAGATAGTAAAACTTACAGAGACAAAGTAACAAGGGTTAGGGGGAGAACCCATCTAGGAACATGGTTAAAAATTGGGAGTTTTCAGGAATAGTAAACAAAAGTAACCAAGGAGATTGAAAGGCTACTGAAGAGTAGTGTTTCATTTGAGAGTCTGAAGGAGACAAAGAAGCTACATATGTATATTGAGACAGCTTCAAAGCCTACTGTTACATTAAACTGTAACATCTTTCTATTAGATACATGTCTCACCCACGGCTCATTCTCACAGGATGTAAAGTAATACTGAAATGGAAGACAGACATTTTCCAGTCAGACTTAAAAATACAGTCCAATCTTTGAATAGAAATTATTATCTTAGCAAACTAGATAACAATCTCATGACATGTGCAGTAATTCTTTGATGAATGGAGCAAACCTGGAACAGCCAAGTTGTACCTCAGCACCCTGTTCTCCTCTACCTCTCCTTGACTGCATCCATCCATGAATGCATCTCCTGTCTGGCCTTGTAAAGAGCTCTGAGGTGTGACGACAGCACAGGGAGTAGAACAGTTTCAGAAGATGACTAATTTGAAGGCAGTGGCCATGATCTCAATACGGTAAATACTAGAGTGTCGGTTAACTAGGACTCACATTACTATGTAGCTGTCCCGTGTGCACTGGAAATAAAAAGATGTCGTAAATACGATGTGTGCATCCAGGTTCAGTGCTCAATACCTGTAGCATATCACCACAGCATCTGGCTTGGTCTGCTGCAGTCTCCAACTTCTCAAATCAAGACTAAGCAAACAAAACCAAGCAAGATAACCAATGTGGAATACCATACTACAGGGCAGTAAGGTAAGAGCTAACTCTTTATTATTCTGGTTACTTAGTAATAGTTAAATTATTTACTATTTCAACAAAACTTACATACTGTAACCTTTGTGTAGGAGAATCACATTCAACAAGTGGTTATAAATATCTACTTTGTACCAGACACAATTCTTATACGCTGGAATACTAAACAATGGGTTGAGCAGGACACACAAAATCTGTCCCAAATAAAACATGGCCGCTTATTAAAACTTAAAGGCATTCAGAATCTATGTATCAAAATAGTTATGTGACCAAAAATCTGTACAAATCCTAAAGAGCAACCGCTCCAAAAGCAGGGAAAAGCTGCGCTTGCTGCTGGGACAGAGAAAGACTTTAGGGCGTGGTCTGTGAGCTAGGGCTGAGACGTAGGGGAGTGCACTCCAGATGTGGGTTGGGAGCAAAGAAGCATACAAAAACAGAGGTCAGGCGGAAGATCGAGGAACACAAAACCTGTGGTAAGAAATAGCATCAGGGTGGCAAGCATTCTGGGGTCTTCTGGGGAGGTTGTTTAAACATTAGTTTGCAAAGTGAACGTGCTTTTAGAGGACCACAGCCACACTCTGATATCCCAAAGAATATCAGAAGTGAATATCTCTCTCTCTGTCTCTCTCTGTCTGTCTCTCTCTGTCTCTGTCTCTGTCTCTGTCTCTGTCTCTGTCTCTCTCTTTCTGCTGAGCCAATGGGTCCTTTGCTGGTGTAGCATACTGAGCGGTTCTCAGGGAGATTCTGTCCCATGTTAACCATGATAAACTGATCCTGTGATAGTTTTGCTTATGGACTTAAATTAACATAAATAGATATTTAAAGCAATCTATATTGAAGTTCTAGGGGAAAATGCACAAAGTTCAACAGAAGTCTATAGTGAGAATCAATACAGATTGAATAAAAGCTCAGAGGCTGGAGCCCTTGCAGTCGGAGCATTCCGAAGACTCGTTATTAACTCTTTTAAGTGGATCCTGAGACCTTCGCAGAGAACAATTGAGCCAAGTTTCTGTGGAATGAAGCACAATTTGTGCATAGTGTTTCAAGACTGTCAAATTAGCTTCAAATAATGATGCCTGCTATACGCGGGCGGGCAATGTTTATTACTCACTGTTACACAAAACTTGCATATTCTTCAGACTAACAGAGCTTTAAGCCATAATTAGCTGCCTTGCCTAATGAGCACAAGGAACTTTCAGAACGAGGTTGAATGAAATAGTTTTCAAATCTGCGAGTAACAATAAGAATGGTGGAAACACAAGGGGCGCCTGGCTATCGGTTCCGAGGCCTTTGAAACAGCTTCTCCGGAACCCACACATCTCTACAGCACACTTCACATCCGAAGCTTAAGTCGCAGACTCTTACTTTCCTCCCTAATTAAGGGCTTTCTGCCTCCGGGATTTCCCAAGAACACATATTACAAATGGCGGCAGCATCTCTTTACATCCCCACCCAGTGAATTCTCAAGCTGTAAATAAATGTAAAGCTCAAATGCAAAGGCAAGGGAGGCCGGTGGTGACTGGCGAGGGAGGTGACTAGGGGAAGGCAGCAACATTAGCCAGGGCTAAAGTCACTTCCCTGGGGAACCCCCTCAGAATTTCACAGGGACCAAACCAGAACAGCTGTCCATGCACAAGGGTAGGCAAACATTTCAGAGACAGAAGTCAGCCTGGGCAAGGCAAACAGTCTTCTTCTGTTTGCACCTGTTTGCACTGTTTAATGGCTTAAGTACTGGATAGACATTGGCTTTGGTCTAAGAAGTAAAGTCAGTAAATCATTCTCGGAGGGTTCCACGCACCCTGAACCACGGTGACCTCACCACACGCTGCTCAAGCAAATGCAGCCGAGTCTCCACTGTTATTTGCTTGCAGTGTGGGATGTAGCTGTGGGAAGGGAGGTTACTGGAACCAGTGGAGGGCTGGCCATGGGGGATTAAGGGGCAACCTATTCAAGGGATTCAAGAAAAGAACCTGTTAAAGGAAGAAAAGGCATAATAGAGTTGGGCCTGAATCTTTTTAAAACTAAGAGAGGAGCAAATGAAGTGAACTGCAAAGCCTACACTTAAATTTTAATCAGTGAAAAAAAAATCCCAGGATTTCTGTTTCATAGATGTAGAAGGGTGATGGCTTTTACAGGAAACTGGGTTGATTTTCAGAAGTCTGAAATAAGAAATGGCATGGGGTGTCCATCTGAAACCTACAACAAGAGTCATATTTGATGATGCAACAGTGTGAGTGCCCACGGAGGCCAAGCCAGTGCACCCCAGCACCCAGGACACCCACCAGCAGCCCTTGATAATGTCAATAACCAAGAGCAAGAACAAACAAGGAGTCGAAGTGATCAAGATCTCACAGAATATGCTCACTTTCTTCAAAAAACAAAAGGCACAAGCAAAGTGTGGTGAGTTAGTCAGCTAGAAAAGCCCTAAAGCCAACTGTGACCCAAACATGAACCAGAGCCAGTCAGAATTAACAAGAGGAAGAAAATAGATCAGAGTGAGCAGAGGGAGGTTATATAGTGTTCAAGAGGAACATACTTGACACAGTAGGAGAGAGCCTTGTGGAGAGAATCACAAAAATCTATTAACAGGGCATAAAGGAAAATCTAAAATGAGTAATATCCAGTTTATGGGAAAACTACTGCGATATGACATTTTTCCTCAACAAAATCTATACATTCCATGTAATTCCCTCAAACGACCTACAGGTTTTAAGTTATGTTTAAGAAATGTATTGTTTTGATTATGCAAGAACAAGTACATGAATGATGAAAAAGGGACAGAGGGACGGAGGCAAAGACGACCCTCCTAGATAACCAGTTGACATAAAGTAGCCACAGTTAATATGACATCACATTAGGGCTGAAATAGACCAGAAGACAGAAGAAATGCTAGACATGGTCAATAAATATGTGAAAATTGTTCTGTGGGGGAAGTATCATATCAAGTCAGATGGGAAAACAGATTTGAAGACGTGTTGGGGTAATCATGGTCCTACATTAAAATACGCAGGTCCCAAGTTCACGTAAGAAATGTATTCCAGGTAGACGCAGGAGTTGAACATTTTTTCTATGGGATGCAGAGGAGTTACTTAATAAAGGAATCTACTCTCACAGAGTGGCTTTGTGCCTAGGGCCTTACACACATTAACCTTACTTATACACTGTTATTCTCATTTTAGAGCTAAGGAAATGAAGGCGCCAAGAGGCTACATTAAGTTGTCTAAGATACCAGAGTCAGGAACTGGCCAAGGTGAGATTCAAACTTCAACACTCAAGGCTGAAGGTACTCAACAAATAGCTTGATAAATGTGGTCTCCAAAATTACACTTTTTTTTTTTAAAGATTAAGGTATTCGGAGCCACAGTACATTTTAGTCATTTGGGGTGAGAGAAAATATTTGTAGTATATAACAAAATATTAGGGTCAAGAACTTATATTTGACCAAAGTTTACAAAAGTGGAAAAGCTGGCAATTCCTGTAAGTAGTTTAAAGGAGAAATAGAATGGCCAATGAATTCATAACCGTCACCTCCACTAGTAGTCAGAAAGTGCAGATTAAAATGCTGCCTAGAGGACATTTCTCATTGGGCAGAACATCGAATGAAAGGTTTGCTGGACAAGATGTGGGCAGGAAGTAGGACACCCTCCACTCTGCTGAGAGAGAAACCAGTCCACGTGGCTGCTCTAGAGGGCAACTTACAAGCTCGGATAGGAAGGAAAGTGGGTGTGGCCCAGGGCGCGTTCGTCCAGGGTAGTGACGGTTCACGAGCTACCCACACCTGACACTGCCAAGCCTTTACCTGACACCCAACACACTAACTTGCCTGATTTTTATCACGACGGTGCTAAGAATGAAACTGACTGTCTATATAACCTAGGTCTCATGTAAGCTGAGAACTGGGAACTGACCAGAAAAACACACTGCCTCCTTGCATTCAGGGAAGTTCAATGAAGTAGTACAGAAAAGTGACAAAGAACAGTTGGATAAATGATGATATATAATGTACATGTATACATGTACATGTATACATTGTATACATGTATATATGTACATGTATAATGTATATGTATAATGTACATTAATATACATCTACAAATCAAACATGGTATATTCACTTCAGGGGCAATGAAATGTTTTAATCACAACTTGGTTAAAGAATAACTAGATGTATATGAATCAATATAAATGAATCTCAGAGGAATATTGGAAAATGAATGAAAGCATATTGTCAGGAGATGTGTATATACATTATGATTTAACTTATATAAAACAAATCAAAATAAGGTATTCTGATAGACATATTTGTATGAATACAGTGTAGGAGAGTAACTACTGGCAAAGAATCTAGAGGACTGGGAAGGACTGGAAGCCAAGGGGAAGCTGAGTGCAGGGATGGGGCAGGGGAGGCGCTCAGATGGCAAACACTCACACATGTGTGATAATCATGAGTCTAGAGCTCCCAATTCCATCACTCAAACCCCAGTGCACCGGACACGGGGTTCCGTGAGTGAGTGAAATGAGCCGAGGTTTGGCTTTGTCTAGTCAATAAATAAGGTGGAGGGTGACTGAGGATGGCACCTGACATGGACCCCAAGCCTCCACATGCACACATGGATGCCTACACATATGTGAACACACATGTCCAGAGGCAAACCCATCGCATACACATATCCATGGCAAACAGACACTTCAAAGCAGGCAACATAAGACAGCATTGAAAGGAGGTAGTCACAACACTGGGTAGAGTGGCACATGTCTTACTCAACATTGTTTTGTAATTTTTAAAATAACTCAGTTGTGAGGTCCAGAACATGATATTAGCAGGCCATATCTTGCTGCAGTATCAGACGTTAGGTATGCCTGCCGTGGAGTTCGCAGGCCTCCACTCTGTTGTTGTACAGGTCTTTCTACTTTGTCTTACTGGATAGATGTGGGGTTATGCTTAGGTGAGCTCTCGCTATGGTAGTGGGATGGGTTACAGTAGCTCTAAATACAATGACACATAAATATCGTCCTAAAGGGAGAAGGCGTCTGTGCCCAGACACCTCCAGCAGAGGCAGTGGGGGAACTGGATTGAATCAAACAAATGCAAGTCACTGCTGAGATACACGGCTATGTTTAGCGCCCAGTAGGGCCTAACCTCAAGGCCGACCGTGGCTGCAATCCTGTCTAATCACAGGTTAAAAAAATGCCAGCAGTTTGACTCTGGAAGGAAAATTTCACTGCTTTTAGGACAAGGGAAAATGAACAGTGGCTGAACATTAGGGAAACCAGCAAATGTCACTTACACCTGTGAGTCTGAAAAGGCACAGAAAAGCAGCTGGAGCGAAGGAGTGCTTAGCTTGCTCACCATCGCCTTTAACGTCCAACGGTCCCATTACTTGTGTATGCCCAGGTAGAAGTAGTATGAGGAATCTACCCGAGAGCGAGCCCCGTTGGAAGTGACTCAACAGGCCGGTATAAACACCGTCCCTGGTTTCAAGAACTCTTGACAGGGTTTGGGTAAAAGTTAGATACTTCAGGAAACATTTTTTTAACACTTGCCCTTAAAGTTCCTTCAGAAAAATCTGTAAGGAATATTCCCTCAGAATGCAATTGTCTTACAATATGTTGGTGGTTACACTTCACACTGAAGCCACGGGGTACGTCTACCAAAGCAAACAGTTTGCACAAAGCACACAAGAGAGGTCTGAGCCAGATGTGGAGGCCATGCCTGTAATCCCAGTCCACCTCGTGTGGGTGGAGTGGCCCGTGTTTCCCTCGGGAGGCAGAGGCAGGCGGATCTCTTGATTTCAAGGCCAGCCTGGTCTACAGGTCCAGTTCTACAGAGAAACCCTTTCTTAGGAAGGGAGGGAGAGTGGGAGGAGTCTCTCTGTGTGTCTCTGTCTCTCTGTCCCTGTCTCTGCCCCTCCTTCCCTTTCTCTCTCTCCCCCACTACCCCACCTCTCCCCGCTACATGTGATTGCCCAGCTGATTTCAGTCCTTTCTAGCACATGTCTGTGCGCTGTCTTGGTCTGAGGCCCTTCTAAAACAACGTAGAGCTTTTATTATTGCCACCTAAAGATCCCTAAATGATGAGACTTTACTCATCTGGTTAATGGTTTAGAAATTAATACGGCAACACTGAACTACACTTTAGTATTTAATGAATAATAATAATAGGATATATTTTGTATAGATTAAAAACTAGTTTCTTACTATAATTAAAAAAATTAAATACATTATTTGCTTAGACTCAAGCATCTCGCCATTATTTTTGGCATTCGGTAGAATTTATTCCATATGGAATCCGGAGGGGATGTTTGAATTCTAAATGAAGTCCCGACCGTTACAAGCTGTATAAAACATAAGTAAAACCTTTTTGCCAATTTTTATTTGTATTTCAGATCTGGGAACCTGACACTGAAAACGATCTCGGGCTTAGTGTTGATTTGTATTTGCAGGACTGGCAGTTTGTGAGAACATTCTCCAGACTGTTAGAGCAGGGGAGTGGCGTATTCTTTGTACGTGAAGAAAGATGTCCACAAGTAGTATGGGAAAACACACTCCAGCCTTTCTGTCTAAGAACTTATGAAGGTAATAAGATTGTTTTTCTCTTAGTGTCTAGGAAATGTACAGTGACCATATTACTCTGTGGAATCTTGTCCTGGGTCATGATTTTAGAACATGTACATGCTTCGTGTTGAAATAGAAGTAATAGGGTACTCCTGTGGGTGCGTGGATGAACCGGAGGGCAGAGTTCACACTGGCTCTATCTGCTGCCTTGTTCCGCTACAGAACGTCTTACCCTAAACTCCCAAACCTTCCATCGCCATGGCTTTGTCCTGCTGAACCCACCCAGGCTCCAACCAGGCTGACATCTATTGGTTCAGAAAACTCTGTGCTTGTGACGTGAGACAAAGGTAGGACATGTGGAACCACACCTCTGCCATCACCAACTCTTTTGTTTTCAATGGATACCGCATCTCACTATGTAAAGGCCAATGTAATATTTTTTGTTCTAGGCAATACAGGAGGAGTTTTTCCCCCTTTTGGAGGAATATATATTTTTATTTTTTACGCATGTGTGTTTTGACTGCACGTGTGTAGGTGCGCGGCACGCAGGA
Source organism: Rattus norvegicus (assembly GCF_021556685.1). Lineage (NCBI taxonomy): Eukaryota > Metazoa > Chordata > Mammalia > Rodentia > Muridae > Rattus > Rattus norvegicus. Next base: position 117,923,640 of record NC_141542.1, read on the forward strand.
CTGATACCTGGGCAGCCTAGGAGAGGGTGCTGGGTCCTCTGCGACTGGAGATCCTGATGGCTGTAAGCCCCCATGTCTGTGCTGGGATCTAGACTCTGGTCTTTGTGCTGCTATCCCTGGAGCCGTCATTCCGGGTTCTCTGTGCTTTGTCTGAAGGGCAATCTGCTGACAGCAGAAATCGGCAGCCTAAGGACGTGTGTAGTGCAGCCCTCACGGAATCCATGTCTGGGGTCATGGGCAGGACACAAAGTCCAGTCCTAGGTGTTGCATCTGCATTTATTCGATAAAGACTAGGTGGTTCAGGACTGTGATACTCAACTTTTGTCTTCCCAAGGCTATATGAACTGTAAAGCCACCTAAACGTGTTTTAAGGTTACTTTAAAAAAAGAATAAAACCAAATTTTCAACAGAGGGTGGGAAGATGCCTAGTTAAAACTAAAGTCTGCAGGAATCTAATGAGAAACTCCAATGGGACCAGCATTGTGTGAGCATAGTGTGAGTGTGTGTGTGTCTGTGTGTGTGAGCATAGTGTGCGTGTGTGCACAGTATGTGTATGTGAGCAGTTTGTGTGTGTATGTGAGCACAGTGTGTGTGTGTGCACAGTATGTGTATGTGAGCAGTTTGTGTGTGTGTGTGAGCACAGTGCGTGTGTGCACAGTATGTGTGTGTGCACAGTATGTGTATGTGAGCAGTTTGTGTGTGTGTGTGAGCACAGTGCGTGTGTGCACAGTATGTGTATGTGAGCAGTTTGTGTGTGTATGTGTATGTAAGCACAGTGTGTGTGTGTGCACAGTATGTGTATGTGAGCAGTTTGTGTGTGTATGTGTATGTAAGCACAGTGTGTGTGTGCACAGTATGTGTATGTGAGCAGTTTGTGTGTGTATGTGTATGTGAGCACAGTTTGTGTGCAGTGTATATATGAGCACAGTTTGTGCATGTGTGTGTGTGTCTGTGTATATGAGCACAGTGTGTGTGAGCACAGTGTGTCTGTGTATGTGTGTGAGCATAGTGTGTATGTGTGTGTGTGTGTGTATGTGTGTGTGTGTGTGAGCATAGTGTGTGTGTGGTGTTGGGTGTGAGGCATGGAGTTGGGGAGGGCCCGGGCTGCCCCGCTCAGTCCCATCTCCCCCGTGACTGTAATTTCCTCTAAGCTGTATCACTTCTGCCTACCTTTCCAATGCCGCTTCATGACAAAGATGACGTGGAGGAAAGTGACCTGGGCACATGCAATTCCCAACAAGGCTGTTCTCTTCCAAGACAGACATCCAGCGAGGAACAGGCATTCTATTTAATCATTTTAAATGAAGTCAAATTTGAAGTTTTCTATTTTTATTCTAGAGCTCTCACTATACAAACATCATCTTTCTTCTTCTTTATATAAGAAAATAAGTGTCCTAAGTAAGCTGTGCCACCGTTTTTCTCTTTCCTTTCTCTTTTGGTGGCTCCTGGGCATAAAACACGATGTTTGGCTAGAGAGCCCTTTGCCTCTTCCCATTATCCTGGTGACCTCCCCCAGATGACATTACCTTTCCATCAGCCGCAATGAGGACATGTGTCAAACACATGATCAGAGATTTGCTTTCTGAGTTGGACATATTCTAACTTGGGGATACGGACAGGTCACTGTCCACAGCCACAGCCTTTGCCACTGGCTGGCCACAGTGACTGACAGATCCCTAGAACAAATGTGCGGAGAAAGAAGCTGCACCTCTTTTCCTATTTAATTTCTAGGATTGTTGAGCGTTTAAAACGATCTTGCGAGGATGCTGGCAAGAGCAGAGCGGAAAATCCAGAGGACAAGCATCCTCTAAAGCCCCCAAATGAAGTATTATGAAGTAATATCAAAGCTTCCTGAAGCAGTGCATCTTTTTTTTTTTTTTTTTTAGAAAAGCTGAGGGATAAAAGAGGAGACCTGTATAAGAGGCGCAGGGAGAGAGACAGATGGTCTTTTTAAACGCTGAACTTGTGCCTTCCACCTTCCACGAGTGTGTTTCCTAATTGTGGCACACCGAGCACTTTCATGCAAATGATTTCAATTGCTAAGCTCACAGCCAAATAAACAGGGTGAACTCACTGACATTAAATGACACGGTGTACTTGAAGCTCATGTACTATTTGGTCTGTAAACACTTGATATGCAAAATACAAAAAACTGTATGAAGGAACCAGTGCCAGGGTGGTTCAGGATTAACCAGTGCCAGGGTGGTTCAGGATTAACCAGTGCCAGGGTGGTTCAGGACTAACCAGTGCCAGGGTGGTTCAGGATTAACCAGTGCCAGGGTGGTTCAGGACTAACCAGTGCCAGGGTGGTTCAGGATTAACCAGTGCCAGGGTGGTTTAGGATTAACCAGTGCCAGGGTGGTTCAGGATTAACCAGTGCCAGGGTGGTTCAGGATTAACCAGTGCCAGGGTGGTTCAGGATTAACCAGTGCCAGGGTGGTTTAGGATTAACCAGTGCCAGGGTGGTTCAGGATTAACCAGTGCCAGGGTGGTTTAGGATTAACCAGTGCCAGGGTGGTTTAGGATTAACCAGTGCCAGGGTGGTTTAGGATTAACCAGTGTTCAGGAAGATTTAGATGCTTGGCCTTCATCCTGCTGAAGACGCTTGCTTTCATATTTAATCAATGAACTTCAGCTCCAATTTTAGCTTTTGATTTGGAATTTATGATTTTTTTGGCTTATTCCAAAATGAGTTAAAGGAAGCTTAGAATTAGGATAGGGGTGGGAAGACAACCCAGGAGATTCTGAGTTAACAGTAACACTTTCTTAAGATCATCTCAGAAACAAGTGGCTCACTGAGTTTATCTTCCATCGGGAAGACAGGCTACCACTGGCTTAAATGTCTATTTCCATTCAGAAGAGGGGCGGTGGCCGCCTCTGCAGGCTTCTGTCCTCCTCAGTTTAGGATGGCAGTGTGATGTGCCTCCTGGTTTTCACCAAGGACGCCTTTCAGCTGGGAAGAGGGAAAGCAAAGGCCCCAGGAAGGCAGAAATCGAAGGCTCTGCCAGGGAGGGAATCTCCCAGGGAGGCTGGGGCAAGAACTTGATGGTGGCCAAGCCAGAAGTGATTCAAACTCTGGACACGGTTGGTTACTCCTAAACTTTCCCAGGATGCTTGTCATCCCACTGAGGGCCACTTTAGGAGTGTGCCAGAGAGCTCTGGTGTATCTGGAAGAGTTGTAAATATTCTGTAACTCGATGCAAAGCTTTTTCTTGAAATCTTGGTTAGTATGTTATTAATTTAGACAAAAACCAAATTCGACTTCAATTTCATGTAAACAAAAACATAAGTCGCTTCTTTGAGCTCTTACTAATTACAGTGGCTGTTGGGTTTTACACCCAGGACAAGGAGCTGAGGTGCATATTTTACATATCAAAGCAGACCTGTTCTCCAGGTTCTCCCAGCATCCCTCAGTCTCTACCTGGCACACTCCACCCTCTACCCAGAACTTTCCAGCCCAGGGGCTGAGCTGACCTTCCCACCGAGGCGCCTCCCAGTAGTACTGCCCCCTTCCCTCATTTCTCGCCTTCTTTGTGCTCACACTTTCTCTTTCTTCTCCCTATCCCTCTGTCTCCCTCCCCATAGTGACTGACTTCCCTGGTTTCATCCCTTGGGACCAGTGAACTTACCTGAGACACCAGTTTCCCAATAAACCTGTGTGTGTGTGTGTGTGTGTGTGTGTGTGTGTGTGTGTGTGTGTGTGTGACACACACACACACACACACACACACATATATAAAACTTTCCTCTAATCTGGCTTGAATTGGCTCATTTTGCTGATAGAGAAAGACTTTAGCCCTCTGAGGTATGTTAAGCAAAGCTCTTTCACAAAGCTTTAAAGTAATAACAAAAGAAAACAGAGGGTGGAGTGCACTGTATTTCTCTGGAGTCCTAGTGACTGTCTTGCTAAATAATTGTAGCAAAACCTTTTCACAGCCTCTCTCTAGATTTTGTTCTTAGTTCAGGGACATCATGCAGAAGCTCTGGCTTTTGTCTGTTTATATTTTATTCCTTGACCCTCCCTGTTTGTAATTTAGGGAAGGCACCGTGTTACAGAACCTGGGAATTTGATAATGTAATTTCAGTAATATCTGCTAATATTATTAAAAGCGCCTCTCATCATGGTATGTTGTTGTAAGCTTTATTGACTTCTGCCTTGCATCATGTTCTATGGGGCTGAGAGCTGTGGGACCAAGAGGAACCATTCCAGAGCAAGAGTGGAGTCAAGGTGTGTCCAGACCCCAGAATCTCATCCTGAGGTCTGTAGAAGTAGGACCACTTCCTGCCATGTCTGGGGACTAGATGTCCTGGTGCATAGAGTTCAGTGCTGCCCCTCCCCAGCTGTGCCCCACCAGAGAAGGTCACATAGCCTGTAGTCACATTAAACTTCCTTATAAGGTTCTGTCCAACAAGCACTGGACTTCCTCCTTATGCAAATGAGGCATCCTCAGCAACCTAGCCCCAGCCAATAGTGTATACCCACCCTGATAGCCCCTACTCACCCCTGAAGGTTTCAAAAGGCTTTATTTCCCCAACTAAATGAACTGCTTCACTGAAGCCCATCAGAGTCTGCTCTTGTCTGCTCACCACTGCCTGAGGGAGGGCTCATTACCCCTGGTCACTGCAGCCTAGCTTTTGCTCTCAGGATGGGTTGTGATCACCAGCGGTCACGCTGATGAGGTGGCCGAGAGGAATGGGAAGGACAGCGATCACTGCACAGACAAAGGAGGATACTTTCATCACACCAGAAAGGAAACAGATGTGCAGTGTAGTGGCTGAATGGAGTTAGCTCCTTGTTCTGCACACCTGACAATACTGGGCAGCAATACTGGCGCCCCATGTTCCTTCCTCTCACCCATTTTCGGTTCTTCAGCAAGTCCTGGTGTCCCTGACCTCCATCAGCCCGATCAAATGGATTCTCTCCACTGCCCCTGCTCTCACTGGGGTTCAAGCCTTGATGTCGGATGACTGCAACAGCCTCTCCTGGGCGTGTGTATGAATAGATTTTATTCTCATGGAAAGCTCATGGCTTCTTTCTTGGTCCTTCCTTCCAGTTACAAATTGTTGATCAACTCTTCCTTCAGAGTCATGTCATAAAGACACGATGCCTTCGGGTCTGCTGAAGCTCCACTACGGCCATGTACCCCACGTGCCCCTCACTGTTCCTCTAGTGACTTTGCCCAGACTGCCCTCGTGAGAAATGACAGCCACCTCTGCTCCCCACACTGTGCTCGGATTTACTTTGCTCCCTCTCATTTACCAACTGACTTTCTTTACTTACACTAGAATGCAAGTTATCTGTGGCAAAGGACCTTAGCCTTCTTTCCTCACGGCCGACCCTACAGCATGTGGGACAGCGCTTGAGGTGTGATAGTCACTGAGCACAGAATAACTGAGCAGCAGGGCTGACTTGCGTGACCCCGCAGTCTCCTGAGATCACGTGATCCACCACTGCTGCAGACGTACACTTGACATGAGACATTTTTAGCAGAGTTATTTAATGTATTCATCAATTAAACCTTTAAAAAGACAAATTGTTTCTTTTAATAAAAAGTGTATAAATTGAGAACTGAAGTCACCAGACTTGTCAGATTCTTGTCTAAATTGCTGGTGTGAATCTTAAGACGAGATTTGTAAGTCTGCCTGACAGTGGGCTCACACCCCATCGCCAGAGCTGTGAACAGGAAGGATTAATGTGGTTTCTAGGTGACCACGAGCCACAGGGTGAGGAGACAGTTAAGCTCAGTAAAGTCTGAGGTCCCTTCACTGGCTAACCTGACAGGACAACGAAGTGATGACACCTGTCATACGAACAGGTTCACACACCACATGCTGAATCGAACTTTTGCGGAAATTGAATGGCTTCTGTATAGCACCTTATATAAACTTCACGGAAGCCAAATTTACATCAGTGTCAAAGGCAGAGAGGATCCTTCTACATGACGCACCTCATCCTGTAGGAAGCTGTCGAAGGGACAGGTCTAGTGTTCACCGAGGTTAGGTGTGTAAGAAGTCTCCATGGTACAATCTGTCACCACCTTGCCTTACAGCTGTAAAAGCTATGCACAATCCAACCCGGAATTAAGCTGCTTTTGTCAAAACTGTAGTTTAAAATGGCCTTTCATTTCTACTGAACTTCCTTGCTTATAGCTTATTGGAAAAATGTGATATTACACACACACACACACACACACACACACACACACACACACACACGCGCGCGCGCGCGCGCGCGCGCACACACACACACACGATACAGTTGTATGAAACTTCAAAGGGAAAGTTTGGAATCCTGACATTGCTTGGCTATAGTAAGTGGAGCAAAAATGCCACTGTACTGTCTAACCATTGGACAGGAGGTTTCCGGGTAGTGTACATTCTCACTGGACACACTCCTGGGGTATCAGAGGCATAAGACCCAGTATTAAACAGCTCGCCTAGTAGATTTTTCACAGCTGAAGGCAATGGGATGGCAGAGGCAGAAAGCTGGGCCCGGAGGCGGCGGCTCACACAGATGAAACAAATGGCCACCTCCACAGAATCCCCTCCACGTGCCAGGTAAGGATCAAACCCAAGCCAGCTGCCCAGTCTGAACAGCCCAACACCTATGCTTTGCTCTGAGCTGCTCCTTTCTCCATCAGGGTAGTCGGGGAAGGGACAGATATAGTTTCATATGTGGCTCAGCCCGGCTTTACTGAAGACTGATTTAATTTTGATGTCTGTGGAGGATTTTGTGAATACAAAGCTCGTATTTCCTCTGCACCAGGTAGGGCAGTACTGCTGAAGCCAGCAGATTGAAACATGGACCCTAAAGCTAGGAGCAGAGGCCAGGGAATTACCAAACACACCAAGAACAGTGCTGTTTGCAGCCGCCCCCTCTACACGGGTACCAAGGGATTCGGGGGAAGGGAGGGAGAGATCAGGAAGACTTGCTTTCTTCCGCCGTTAGTGCACGAAACATATTTCTAAAATAGATTGAGGTCAGACAAAAATACCAGAAGGCACACGGAATCTCTGAATGTGAATGGCTTACAATGAGTGCTGTGGGCGCTAGAGTCACAAATATGTATGAAAGTCCAGGGGACCAACATTTCTCCATGTAATACATTACAACATCTGAAAAATCAATGTCCTAGGGCAGAGAAAGATGAATACGGAGCTTCTCAATTATCTCTTTCCTTATTTCTAAAAATACCTTTCCTTTCTAACAGATTCAAAAGGCAATATGAATTGTTTCCAAGGGGTTCGATAAGCCTCATCCCACAGGGCAATGGCCCAGGGGCAGAAGGCAGTATAGACTTTGAAAGTGCAGCGGTGTCCCAAGAGTCTCCGAGAGCCAGAAATGAGGGCATGTTCAGCACTGGGCCAGTCTGGTTAACAGGATGGCCTGCCCAGTGTCTTCAAGATTGAGGTTTTTTTCTTCTTAAATCTTTTGTCAGTTAGAACATGGATCACGGTTTGTTTTTAAAATAAGATTTCCTGTCACACTCTCATCTTGGGAAATATAGCAGATGGAATCTTAAAAGTCCAGTTTCTTCAACTTCAGTCACATGAGCAATGAGATTCAGTCTAACACAGCAGTCACAGCCCAGCGCTCCATCTGAACTAGCCAAGGTGTCGCCTGGCATTCTCAGAGAAGCAGGGAGCACAGAAGTGATGGTCAGAGAGGCCCGATGCTCCTAACTCCAGGGTGGGCACAAGGAAGCAGAGGGACACGGAGCAGGGAGCACGGCCACACTTTCTCGTGCTCAGTGTTTCTGCCAAGTGCCTGGAGCCCGTCTTGCCTGTGTCTAGTATGGCGTGCAGGGGAGGCTTGTCCAGCTCGTCAGAGTAGCAGAGCCTGTCTTCAGGAGACACTAATAATGCAGTCAGGAGCAGCTGGCAAGCCAGTGACTTGTGGTAGGAGGGGAGGAAGGGATAGGGCCAAGGTCTCAATGGTGCTGGCTCTCACAGAAGGTGCTCTGTGAAGACAAGTGGCCTCTTGTCTGAAGACAGACTGCTCTGGAGTCCCAGAGAACTTGCTCCAATCCACTCAGCTTGTGTTCCTGGTCTCGGTGAGCAGGCTGGAGTTTACCAAGCCTTTGATAGCTACTGTTTCTGTCCAGAAGCACGGGGATGAGTTTGAACTCCCGGATTATTCCCAAGCACAGCTGTTTGGTTCTCTGAATGGTGGTCAAGGTCAACTTGCCCTGGTCGGTCCTGCAGCCTCTGCGCCCTTCCTGTACCTCAAAGACCGCATCCTTTTCTAAATTTGCATATGCCACACAGTGAGACAAATAAGAATGCGCTTTCCAACTGCAAAGAGTTAAGATTCTTTCTTAAAATATCATGCTGCCTGATCTGCTAAATTTATTCTAGAGGACACAGGGGTCTTAGCATCCATTCAACAAAGGAAGATCTACTGGGCACTAGCCATGGAGAGAAGCAGGGAGCCGGTCTCAACGAGGGACTGCGGGAACTCAGTGGGAGGAGTCAGCCTGAGATGAACGGATAAAGCAGAATCTGAGGGTGATGAGTGCTCAAGAAAAGAGGTCAGGAGGAGAGGGGGAGGGGTCGGCTGCAGCCTTGGATCCCGCAGTCAGTACTGTACCAGCTGAGGTGGCTCTCTCTATGCTCCCTTGAGAAATGCCCTTTGGAGAGCATCCGTGAGACTGGGTGGCTGCCTTCATTAGGACTGTGGAGGGCTGTGTGAAAGATCTTGTCTGTCTGCCGTTATGGGGTTTGATTTCCGGAAAACTTAGCTCGGTGGCAGAAAGCTACAGGCATTTCTAATTGGGTACAAAGAGTCATGCGAGAGAAACATTTATTACGTGCAATTTGCTAGCATTCTCCAGATGGTATTTGGGCATCTGCGGAGAACTCCATATCAAATTAATAATCATTAATTAAAGTTCAGATTATTCAAGACATGCTGGGTTGAAAAAGATAGAGACGTGGTCAGGTGAGTACACATCCCCTGGAAAGATGTCAAGCTGAGGAGGTTGGGCTTGGAGACTGCCCTAGTCTCTTTTTATCGTATTTGCTACAACGTTATGCAGACGCTGCATACTCCACAGTTTAGCAGTTCTGGATGTAGCCAGGTAATTGCAATGATCTGCCCTGAGAGCATTCTGAGGAGTGTTTCTTTTAACCGAAAAGCAATTTCACCAGATGATCTAAGCTGCGGCGACCACCCGTCACAACATTCTTGAGATCAAATGTAAGGATTCACCATTTCAAATGCCTAGTAACACCGTACTCAGCTGCAGAGCAGGCTACAAATGTGATCCCTGGAACAGAGCTGCTCTGAAGCCTTTGCATTTTCTGATTGGGGAATCGCATCATATTACGAAAGAAGTGCTTGGACCTGAACACCTGACCTTTAAAGACAAAGCCTGTGCATCGATGTAAAGATTTAACACACTTCGGAGAGTCAATTGTTAGAGTAATAAAAAAGTTCCCAAGTTTTCATATAAATATTATGTGATTAAGTTTAATTTGAAAAAGAGTGGGAGGGTTGGGGATTTAGCTCAGTGGTAGAGCGCTTGCCTAGGAAGCGCAAGGCCCTGGGTTCGGTCCCCAGCTCCGAAAAAAAAAAAAAAAAGAACCAAAAAAAAAAAAAAAAAAAAGAAAAAGAGTGGGAATCTTTATGAAATAGTCCCTTGTGTCAATGACTTGTAATGTAATGCTTTTAGAAAGAAAAACTCCCAAGTCCATTTCCATACTGAAGCCTCCATATTAATAATCTCCAGTTCTTTAAAAAGAATGGCAAAGCCGTGTTTGGATCCTTTCTCCTCTTGTACTGATGCAGCAAGCTTGGATCTTAGTGTATGTTGCCCAGTGTTGTTTCCCTCTCATGGGTACTACATGTGTTTCTAGAAAGGCCAAGAGTTTCCTGTTGGAGGCTTCTGTTCCTTCATTAAGAGTCCTCTAGCTCTCTATCATTTTGAATTACCTACAGTGCAGCTAGAAATGCCCTGGAAATGACTGCTAATGTGTAGCCTTTGGTCAAAGAAAGGATGATGACGTCAATATCCTGGTTCTTTTCCTTTGCTGGAGGAAAAGCCCAAGTCATGTACTTGTACCATCCTCCCCGAGCTCCTCCTGGGCAAAAGACCAAGGTTTCTGCTGTAGCACTGAGGTCACATGGGTACCTACTAGTGATTGTTGGGTTCCTTACCTGTGTTCATAAACATTAAATACTGCTTCAGAGGCCACTGAGAATTGCAATGTAAAATATGCACCGTGTGTATTAAAATGTGGAGTCGAGAGTCATAAGGAAAGTGTCTACCTTTCTGAGCATGTGCACTACGCTGGGCACTATGTAACATTTTACTCTGTTGACTCCTCCAACAGCCTTAGGATGCAGAAATGTCCTCAAAGCCCACTTCCTGGTTAGGGTACAAGTAAATCTGGAGGTGGGTACTCTACTCTCCCCTGGAGGCTAACACTGCACTACTGCCTCAGGGAACTCCAGCTGAGCTCCAGTTCCCAGGAAGTACTTCAGCATATCAGACACCCACAACCAGTCAAGAGCACTTACAAAATTGGCTAAGCCCAATTTTATAAGTAATGTAAAAATGGCTTAGGAAGGTTAGTAACTTGCCGGTGCCTCTACAGATAAAAAGGCAGGGCACAATCTAGAGGTCAGACTTTTAACCTCACAGTGGATTGAGAACAATGTATAAGGGACAGGAACACAGAGTCTCCTTGACTAATACTAGTGTGGTTTGCACGCACATAAATGGCATGAGAGTGGCTAATGGTTCACGTCATCCTTTCTCCCCTTCATCTCCTGAACAGTGAGCTGAAGTGCTTGCCTTGTCTAGAATGAGGAGATTCTGATGTTTAATGACCGATATGCTTTATAATCTCTAGTGGCTCTAATGATGGCAAACGAACAAACACCCCCCCTTTGCATTAAAGAAGATGATACAGGTGAAGAAAGGCAGAAAGGGTAGTAATACATACGTATATATATTTGGGTTAGAAAGTATATAGTATTCCACAAGACACTTTCCAGACAGTTATATTCGGTGAGTCATTAAGACTTGATTTTTCTTATAAGTTAATGATTTGGCCAACATGTCACTGAAAACCTAGTTATTTTTCCTGGAAAGTGGATTTGAATTTTGCTTAAAAATGAGTTACAATAAAATAGCTGGTTAATTTTTTTTTTTAGAAAAGGCAATAAAGGTGGTATCTAAAAACCACAGTGACAACTGCACAGGTGAATGAAAAGCTAAAAAAAAAAAAAGCCACATTCTAAACTTAGACCATGTACAGAGTAGGTCTCAGTGGGTATTAAAATGGTGCCCTCAGAGCCCTGTGACTTTTAATAAAAACACTAAATACAGAATAGCCACTAATTCAATTTCTACTAAATATTGTATATGCTAAAGGTTAATCTATTTCGGTGAACTAGCAGTGACGAAGTGACATGCTATAAATAATAAATGGCCTCAATAATGAAAACTGTAACTACATTACATAACATTATCTAAACAGTGGCTCAGAGCCCCGCTGATGTGATAGCTCGGGCTGCCAGCCATGTTAGCAGGCAATATGGTGGCTACCCCAGCTCTACTGCTACTCTATCCAGGAAGTAGGATTTTGTGGATGGCAAGGAACTAAAGACTCTTCAGAGGGCTCTAAGCCTTTGACCCTCCAGTTGCCATGTGAACTCCTTTACCCACAATCATTTGCTTTTATACAAAAGATTATTAGCCAGGTGCAAAAACCCAAACATGGAAGATGCCTTTTCCAGGTAACAAGCTCTCATAAGTCTTTATAAACACATGGGGGGTTCTTTAGTAAATAAAGTCGATGAAAAAGGGAATATTATTTTTCACAAGATTAAATGATTCAAATTGACTTCTTCAGAAAAGATTCTTTAGTTTTAAAGTCGCATTCTTCGTAGACAGAAAAAGTCTCTTTTATCATAAATATTTATAACTAAATATTTATAATGTCATAAATATTATCATTATTTATGATGATAATGACAATCAATGTAACTTTTTTTTGTCTATTGGACTCTACATGTGGTCCAGGAAGTCATGAAGGAGGCGGCGTGGAACTTAGGACAACAGTCAGCCATTACTCTCTGTGTCTCACCAGTTCATACTGCTGACCACAGTTGCCATTTGAGTATTAAGTAGTTGAGTACTCAGGATGACGTGACAGAAATGATATAAAAAATGATTATTTTTCTGATCACCTACAAAGCTTTGCAGGATTATCAAGACTCCCCTAGCAAAGGTTGATCTTGGATAATCGCAGCCATAACAAAGGAAATGCTAAGCAACCATGAATATGGGGAACACAGTTGTTGGTTGAAAAGAGGTATGAGAGATGTGAGTCTTTCTCAGAAGCTGTTAAACAGAAGCAGTACAGGAAACGCACAGGGAAAGCTGCACTCTGCTGGTCTTGCTTACGCTTGGAGCATGCTCTTCCGATAAGAGGACAGTTTCCTCTTGTAAGGAGTAAGGTTTCTGACTAGGTTTGCAGAGACCTGCACAGACAGTAGTGTTCCAAGACACACTGGCTCTGAAACATTTCTTCTTCTGTTATTTTAAACATTTATTTATTAATTAATTAATTTACTTCTTTATGTGCACTGGTTCTTTGCCTGTGTTTGTGTGACAGTGTCAGACCCCTGGAACTGGTGTTATAGGCAGTTGTGAGCTGGGAATGGATGCTGAGGCCTCTGGAAGAGCAGCCTGTGCTCTTAACCTCCAAGCCATCTCTCCAGCCCCAGAAACATTCATTCTGTTAACCGTTTATTTACTTAGGGAAGTGTAACTATAGGGTTCAGTGCAGCAAACTACTCTGAATTCTCTTTAAGTCACAGTGATGGCTCCACCTGTTTACTAGATTTTCCAGAAGCTATGCTGCATTTGAAATTGTGTTACATTCATATTTGCTTATAGAAACTCACTAGTACTGCATGCTTAGATTTGAGGATAGAATCTGAGAAGCAGTTAGATTCCTTAGGAATAGCTTCAGCAGGCTATGCTAAGGGGTGGGGCACTGTTTAAAAATAAAGAAGTAAAGGTTTTAGTCTGACAGATACCTGCCAAATCCTTCACTGTAACAGGAGGAAGCAGGCATCCTGACCGTCGTCATCTGTTTCTGGGTCTGCCTACAGTTAGAGTCTACACTGTCGGAGCATGCGCCCATCAGTACAGTCAGAGTCTACACTGTCGGAGCATGCGCCCATCAGTACAGTCAGAGTCTACACTGTCGGAGCATGCGCCCATCAGTACAGTCAGAGTCTACACTGTCGGAGCATGTGCCCATCAGTACAGTCAGAGTCTACACTGTCGGAGCATGCGCCCATTAGTACAGTTAGAGTCTACACTGTCGGAGCATGCGCCCATCAGTACAGTCAGAGTCTACACTGTCAGAGCATGCGCCCATCAGTACAGTTAGAGTCTACACTGTCGGAGCACGCAGCCATGAGTACAGTTAGAGTCTACACTGTCGGAGCATGCGCCCATCAGTAGAGATGCACTCTTAAAACAACAGTTAACATACACCCTGCTGATCTCCGTAGAGTTCCTTGATAAACAGCACCTCCCAACACACACACACACACACACACACACACACACACACACACACACACACACACAATCTCACACCAGGAAACAGAACACGGTCTCTCTAGGTGGGAGTAAACAGTCTCTGTCCTCTCCACAGTCGCCATTTTACCACTGGCTTTCTCTTACACAGTTCAGTGGCGGGAAATAACAGGAGGTAGAGCAAGGTGAGCTCTCTCTACCTCAGAGGAACTTGGCATATTGGGCTGACAGGGAACTCACTGTTAATATGGAAAACTATGACGGCTGCAGGACACAACAGGCCAGTCTGCAGTGAAGGGTTTGTTTTCTAATGCTGTCCTTTTATTTGCTTGGGCGGGGTGGCAGCCGGGGAGTCGAAAGCCTAATCCAACTCTTCTGTGGGTGTTGCTTTTCCCTAATGTAACTTCTCCTATTCTAGTCTTTCTACTTAAGATGGAGTCACATTTGTTTGGCATTATTAAGTCTGATAAATTAACCTTAATGCTCTGAAATTTCTTTTCGTGTGGCTTAGTGGGAAAACATTAAATTACAATAAGACAATGCTTGGCTATGACATTGTATATGCACTATGCAATACATAACACAAATGGCAACATTTTAAAGATACACAAAAGTATTCAGAGCTTCTGAAAGCTTCCTTGGACTTTACTCCCAATCTAAAACTGTGTATCAACTGGAAATATGAACTTGGTATGAAAGACAAAAGCCTAGTGTTGGAATCAGACGTCAGCCAGACAGTAAATCATGCTGCTGCCATGGCAAGCGCATTAGAACAACTTCCTGTTGCAAAGTGTCTTCTCAGGCTCTGTGAGGACTAAGGGGAGGAGAACAAGGAGAGGGAGAAGGCACTGCACACCTTACTGCACTCCTGCAGCTATGCACTATGGATTTATCAGCTCTTAGAAGTAATGCCCTTAGCAACTCCACATAAACCCCAGCAGGAAATTCAATCCCCCCATCATAGCCTGCTTGTTCTACAACCCAGATGAGCTTTCAAACTTTACCTCTGTCCATTTCAGTGACTGTATTCCATGTATACCACAGCAAATGGTCCCAAAGGACTGCACCCTCAAACACACACACAAAAGAAAGCATTCTTTCCACAGTTCTTAGCTCAACAAAAATTCTCATCATTTCTCTGTCTAATACCCTTTAAAGGCTTTCCACAAAATTCAGAATAAAAATCAATGGTTTTGCCTTGGCCTATGCATCCCACTCCAGTCTGAGTATCCAATCCCTGTCACTTGGCTTCCATTGGTCTGTCTGTTCCTTCGATTCCCCAGTTTCTTTCCTCCTGTCCTTGTGCTCTCTGTGACTTCAGTCTCTGTGTCTAACTTCTCTGGGCTGGGCACATATTTCTTTCTAAGTAAGGCATTCTTCAACAACACCGTATGAAATTAGAATTGTATCCTGTGGTTCTCTGCCACAAAATCTTGTTAGTTCCCTCAGCCGTCACGTAATTATTTGGCTGTTCATTTTCAGGGGCTGGGTATGCTCACTCTAGATATCAGCCCTTGCACCCAGGGGTCCTGTCACTCAATGAGCATTAATTAACTGAAAGGGAAGAAGCGAGGGGAATGGAGGATGGCTTTTATTCTTCAGTTTGCTTTGCTAGCTGTTTATTTACAATTCTGACCTACCATACAGACTTAAGTGAACTGACGAAGCTAGGTGCTTTACCAGGATTACGGCTTTCTCCATAAGTACTGAAAAGTTACACCCGCATTTACAAGAAGTTTTGTTAACACTCATGGCACATCCGTATTTCCTGCTTAGACATTCTCTGTGGATTATTTGAGCATCTCCTGGATTTTAGCTGTACAGGAAAAGTAAACAAAGATACTTTTTCTTGGGGTTAGGCACTGTGCCCCTGTGACCCACATCGACTGCCACCTCTGTCCGGGTTAACGGAACTGGCAGAGCTGGAGAAACAAAGGAATCCAAACCACTGGATGCTCCGGAGATTGCCAGTTGTACTTGGCCTATCTGAGTGAGCAGTCGCTGGGCCGGCCGCTCCCGGAGCCGCCCTGATGCTGTTGTAGACAACGTGGAAGTCGGCAGTTTGCCCCGTTGCTGCTGCTCATATGAACGTGTCTATAACTGAGGAGTTTACAAGCATCTGTCTACTTTATTGCACGGTAAATTTACGGCAACTTTGCAAACACAACTTCACTAGGAATTTCTAGAAAAAAATTTACTATCTGTTAAAACTCACAGGCATTTATCCACAAACTCATTCTGGCCTCTAGTTACAGCCATATGTCCACATTTTACACTCACTGGAAATGTGAATTTAGATTTTATCTTGATTTTATCAGAACAACAATAGGTCAGTGCTGTTCTTTTGGTTTCTGTGTCTGTCACTGAGATGTACAGATTCTTTGTCAACAGTAAGCCTCACACTCTGGACGACTCAAGTCAGGAGGCCTGGATCCCTCCTATGGAGTGCAAGTTACTCAGTGCTTACAGAGTAAGCGTGTCTGGGGTCCAACTCTCTACTACTAACAAGCCTAGTGCGTGAGGTGCCCTAGTGAGGAAGGCATGTGCTCCGGAAGACAGTGGTGTAGACAGGCTGGGCTCTTCAGTGTCCACTCTAGCGCGTCGGTGATGACCAGCATGACAGTCACTGAAGGGACAGGTCTTAGTCTGGAGACGTTTCCTTACTTGCAGAGTGTATGAGCCGAGATTCACTCTCATTGGTTTATGTTCTGTGTAGTGTGCACTATTACTTTAGTGTAAGGGATCACCTCTAAGGGATGTTTGTGCTTCACACTTTCTACGAATAGGTGAAGCTATCTAGCTTCATTTTCTTGGCCTCTGAGTGTCTGGCAGCAGGGCTTCCTGTGAAGAACTGGAGAGAACTTTCTGGTGCACTTTATCCTATTAATTCTACTAGGTGGAGATCACTGACTTTTGAACTCTCTGAATAAAATACCCTTAATAAAACAAATTTAATTTCTTTTAAAGCATAATTGCATCTGAAATTACTGAGCTATAATTTTTTCCTTTAGTATGTGCTAAATTTGTGTGTGTGTGTGTGTGTGTGTGTGTTAAAGAATCGAAGACAATCTTTAAAAGGTAGACTTGAACACACTAGTTTTCAAAATGAAATCATCTGTTGAGATTAGGAAAGGGGTAAAGACAGAGAGGAACAGGAGGGAGAGAAAGAAATGAGACCCATAGGCTATTTCTAGTGTCTGAGAAACCAATCACTTCCAGACAGCAAGAGGAATGGATGAGATGGCCAGCTACGTAGCTATGTGGACTACGGACATACGTTTAGAGACTGTAGGAGCTGATACACTATGATAGTCCTTATGGAACGGCAGAGAGGGAGCGCGGTGGTAAACACGGATTGACAGCAGGAAGATGCAAGTCTGAGGTGCAGCAGTGTGACCTTCATGAGACCACAGTTTCCAGCTTCACCTTTTCCCCCTAAATGAAGGGATATGGAGGAGCAGTTGCCTGAGGGATTCATCAGTCACAGGCTCGCTTTGAGGGCGTGGCACCTGTGTTAATGTGCCTGACTGGTTGACTTCGGGGCTGCTCTTAGTGAAGCACTGACCTAGGACCAATAGGTAAGGGAAAAGAGAACGTGTGGGAGGTACTGCTATGGTTAAGGAAGTGAAAAAACCCTTCACAAATGCTGTTTATATCAAGTGAATGGGAAGGCAGAGAACTGCAGTCTTAAATCTCTGCTTTCTGATGTGCAGGCAACTTACGGTAAGTGTTGATGCTTTAAGCTGCGTCCATCTGCACGGATACGCCCAAGCTCGCCCTGTGATGTAGCCAGGCCTAGTCCTTTTCCATCAATTTGCTTTTGACTCTGCTTGTGCATTTTCATGTGGACACACCTCTCCACGGAGTGTGAGGTAGTTGAAGGCTAAAAATTTGTTTGTTTGTTTTATAGAAAATATCTTTTCCTGTTCGCTTTGAATATTAAGTTATTAAACAATTCCAAAGGGGAAAACTGGAAACTGAGTTTTAGAGGGATGAGAACTCATTGTGAGATGATTGGCTCTAATTCCTAAGGCTCAGGAAGGCCTCCAGCTCCTCTTTGGTGTCACCACAACCACCTTCTAATATCATCAAAGGTGCCGTACCAGGAGACCTAAAACTGCAGTTCTCGGAGGGATGTATCCCCCCGTGTAATTACCTCCTTACTTTTCATAACAAGCTTACAGACTGCATAGAGTTGTTTCCACTGTGGGACAATACTGACCTAACAGTGAAGCAGGAGCCACACGGTTACCTCATGAACCTCACTTACTATGTAGAATGCTTGCAAGTTACCAAGAGAATGACTGATTTAAAACTATCTTCCCCCATTCCCTATAAGGTGAATACTTCATATGCGTCATGCGACTCTCCCTCCTGATTCCACAACAGTCCATACGGACTCAACAACCATGGCATGGACAGTGAACAACACTTTAAAACTACTGCACCTGGATAAAGTCATTGAAGAGTCCGGTGAGCCTGTTGCTTGTTTGAGGGAGGAAGATGTTATCAGAGTTGTTTGTTGTTTTATTGTTTTATGATATTTCTTCCTTTTTGAAACTGGCAGAATATGATGACCACAGTATTCATGGTCGTTTTGTGTTTCCGTGGTTTTCTTTCTTATTTTTGCTTTAATTATTCACTATGCACTGGATTGTTAGACTCTCGAGAGCTGTGAGATGACAGGTAGCCTGTGTGTGTGGATGGCTCCGGTCGATGGCTGATTGCACTCATGGAAGCCCCTGGCCCCACTGCTCAAGAGCCGACCGTGTGTCTCCGCAATTCACGTGAAACTGCGTCCCTATGTGCATAAACTCTGTCCCAGGCACTAAGGCCCTTCGTAAGGTGTGAGGTCAGCTCACAAACAGATTCCAAATCCTGGCCCCATCAGTCTCCTCGTGATACAAGCAGCCTAGTGCCAGCATGGAGTTTAAGGTCAATGTATGTAAAGGAGCTGTTTACAGCTGGTGCTGCCATTCGTCTGTGGGACAGAGATCACCATCATGACGTTCAGATTCCTTTATACATAAGAGTTGATAAAAACTAGAGGGCTGGAGAGATGGCTCCACAGTTAAGAGCACTGACTGCTCTTCCAGAGGACACGTGTTCAATTCCCCGCTCACAACCCTCTGTAACTCCATCCCAGAGAAACTTACTTGCTCTTCTGGCTTCCCCAGACACTAGGCACATATGGCTACACAGACATACAAGACACCCATACACATAAATTAAGTAATAACATTTAAAGGAAAAGCTGGTATGTTTAATGCATTAAATGCATTTCTTTATTAAAGGTGCAACAGTTGCACAGATTAGACTGATTGGTTGTTAGGTGTGAGCTCAAGTGTTTGGAAATGACCTTTAAGAACCAATTAGAAAAGCTCCCCGTCCTTTTTACACTGGTAGGAGAAACAAAGGTACAAAAGGTACTGATTCAGATAAGAGAGAGAGAGAGAGAGAGAGAGAGAGAGAGAGAGAGAGAGAGAGAGAGAGAGAGAGGGAGGGAGGGAGGCAGAGATAGACAGAGAGAGAGAGAGAGACAGAGATAGAGAGACAGAGGTGTGTGTGTGAGAGAGAGACAGAGAGAGACAGAGAGAAAGATATAGGGATTTACCTCAAGATACTGTGCTTAATATTTAAATGAGAGGTGTTGTCAGTGCTATTGGACTTCTTGGGCACATTTGCAGTGGTGGAGACAATGAGCATGCTTCCAAAGTTTTACTTAAGAACATTAACACTCTGGCACTTAAGAAGTAGTGGTATAAGGCAGCAAAGCAAAGGGAGAAAAATTACCTCACTGAGGAAAAACAGACAGTGCTGCGAAGATGTAAGGGTGTGAGCTGGTGAAAGGGCCATGCTTCCCTTGTTCTGCCAAACAGGTATGTGGGATTGACACACAGGAGTAGAAATGACAGCGGCAGCCTGTCCAATAGGCTCACAAGACCTCTTTCTACAGAACAGACATGACAGGGAAGTGGCAGGGGAAGCTAGGCTGGATCTCCATAGCAACGGGGAGGGGGGAGCAGGGAGCTGCATGCCACCTCCTAATCAATTAAGAGAACTGTTGGTAAGCTGAAGAAATTCCCAGAGAATCTGAGTAGAGCTGTAGGGTCAGAGAGACAAAAAACCGGAAATGGCAATTTCTTTCCAACGTAGAGCGTTCACGTTGTCAACATCTGTGTAGAACTACTGCTGCAGTGTGGACTCTCACTAGGTTGCCTTTCCCATGGTGAGTCTGTCTAACGTTATTACTACAACAGTCACTTATTTACATTGCATTGGGAGTTTTCGGCCTTTCTTTCCTGTGAGTCCGGTTGCAAGACTGGGTATGTTTGGAAGTGAACTTATCTTCAAACCTAGTACTGTATAGCCTCTCACTGAGGCACTGTTAACATCAGCGCTGATGTGCCCACCTATGCTCTGAAATTTGTTCAGTTCTTAGTAGCTCAAGTTTCCCAGAATCGCTTCTCCCTGCAGATGCTTCTCTCGAGATTACCTGATGCCTTGAGTGAGGTCAAAGAAGTCTGTGATGCATTTTGTGTACTATTCGGTGGTTCTAAAGCTCTCCCCCAGGCATCGCCCCTCCCCTCAACCCCCATCCCGCATGCCCTCTTCCTTGGCAGATGCCTTTGTCTTGCTTCTCTTGAATTGGGGTACACAATGACTCCTATGGAGGTGGACAGGATTTATGCTAAGCAGCCATCAGTTTTATAGACCTGCTTATGGCATTTCTTGAGAACACTTACAAGGAACTAGACATAGGGTCCCTACTGCTGCTTTATACTGTCCTGTGACACACACTGCACTAGTGAATCCCGTGTGTAAGCAGGAGGCCGGGTAGCAGGACTCTTCTAAATGTTTACCACAGTAAACTCTGTATTATAAGGTGAAACAGAAACAAGACCACCAGCTTCACATGCCACGAGCATGCTTTCTGCACTGTCTTAACCAGTCAACAGAGTCTCTCCCTCTAAGGAGAATCCAGAGGAAAGGGAAATGAAAGCATCTAACTCTGAAAGTAACTGTGGAAAAGCAGAGGATGATGGCAGAAAAACCGTTCAATGTTAGCATGGAAAATGTGTCTTAAATTAATAAAAGGCCAGCAGAGCCAGGATGACAAGGCCTATTATTAAGAAAAAAACAATCTATAATCTCACATATAAACAGAATAGGGTATCAGTTATTTTAGAGACAAAGAGATTCTGGGATGTATGTGAAATTCCCAGTAGTCATCTAAGCATAAAGAAGTTAAGAAGCTCAGTCACCAATTGGTGGAGAAGGGATGCAAATCAGTCCAGTCTTATTCAATCTATTAGTGCAACAATTCTCCGAGGGTGGAAGAAAGGATTCTGAAGCCAGTGTTAGACTGTGATTTTTGTCCTCTGGGAAACTCCACTTAACAGCCCTGAATATCATTAAAAGCCCGTGAGACTCTCATTCAAGGGCTGCTGCTCTAGGCAGCCTGGGAGCTTTTACAATGCACATGCAGAGAAAGACAGACAGACCGTGCCTGCAGACTAGTGACAATAGACAGCCAATGGCCAAATGCTCATGCTCCAACCTCCAGTGGCACTGACTGTGTCCCATTCAACCACGAGGTGGGCTTTTCTCATTCCCAGACCCGGTAAGCTTCTTGAAGGGAGAAAGTGTGTTTCTCATCTTGTGGCGTTTTGAGTATTTCTTGGCATGTGGCAGGCGTACAATACAAGCTGAAATGATTTACGTATTTGCCCCCATCAATAGAACCCTACACATCTCTTACTGGCAATATTGAGATTACAGGGGTCACTGGCAGTACTCTGCCTAATGGTGTGCTGACTGACAGACGAGAAAATCCAATCAAGAAAGCCGGCGTGACCTTTGGGCTGGTGGACAGGGTGTGCACTCACTGTATCAACAAGGTCAAGATTAAAGTGCCAGGTATCCAGCCTCCTGCTACACGGCCAGAGACCTGAACTCTCCACTCTGTTACCTGCTGGATTTCATCAGCATCACAGGTGAGCCAGGCTTCGGATGCTGGCAAACAAAGAGACTCACACACAGGGCTGCCCTAGAATGAGGCACGGTTCCCAGGCTGAAGAAATGCTCTAGATGGCAGGCTTTTTGTGGATTATGCAAGCCTGCTGATTAGACGTGAAAACAACTGCTTTATGGTGAGTTGAAATGGGATTAACATAAGCCGGATGAGTGTTAGGAATGCTGTAAAGAACCGGTGAAGGGCCATTCAAAAAATGATATAGCCAAGCTGCTTTAAAAAAAAAAAAAAAAAAAAAAAGCTTGCAAAACAGAGAAGCTGACATCAGCCTGCATATCAGCAATCACAAGACAGGGCAGCTCACGCTGAGAAGACCTGTGTGGGGAACATGATTCTAGGCACCAAAGACTAGTTTCTGCGACCCCAGGGCGGAAGGGTCATTTGTCACGTTTCTGCCTTTCAGTCACATTGTTATTACAAACAGTCATGAGAGCGAGTAATACACTAAGTATATAAGTAATAAGAGTAAAAATAAATAAGCATCCAAGTGCCTTTTCCCTTTAAAAATAACTCACTGTTAGCCACTGGAAGAGCTCTGTAAACTGTTAAGAGAGACAGTCTGCAGGTGACTGAGGCATTGCAATTTACATCTGCTTAGTGGTGATATATTAGTCAGCTCTCCAGAGGGCTTCTAACGTGGTGTGCTCCATATGGTACACATATGCTATATTACCCAAACATATCTTCTCGAAAATGGCCATATGCATCTCTTCCTTTGTACCTAGAGAACGGCAGCCTTCCTCCATCTTTGTTTGCTGTCTTTCCGTGATGTGCAAATATTTAAGGAAATAATCAGTTTTTAGATCATTTGAATATAATCCCAGTTGTATGCAACATTTTCTTTCTTGAGAGATACTTCTCCTAGATGTTAAACATGTCAAGCCCCAAAGCCAAGATAGCATTGTTATACATAATCTGATCAAAGAGAATTGGACATGAGTTTTCATCACAGAAACCTACAGGATGCTAGAGGACAGGGCCCGCCTCCCTCACCTCTCCGCCTCCCCCTCCCCCCTGTAGTAGCATGAGAGAACAAACCTAGGCCTCTTATGTGCTGTGCTAGGCTAGTAGGCAAGCGCTCTGCCGTTGAGTACACTCCTGATCCATCAGGTTTCGTTTGTCCTACAAGTAAGAGATTGACAGAGCTGTGGTCATTTGTTTCTAGCTGGATTCAGTAGCAGTGTCAGTCATTCCAACAGTGACTCTGACACTGGGACCTGGTAGTTAGCGCTTTCAGGGTACAGCAAGTGAGAGTGTGTGACCGGAGTCCTGGTCTCCATCCTCTTAGTTACTGTTTCCTTCCCTCTCGACTTGCAGAACCTGAGCTGACTCAGACAGGATCAAGGACCATGGACCTGGCTTCCAGGAGTGCCGTCTTTTGATGGATGGAGCCAGCCCTTAATTGTTGGCATACACCCCTTTTTATCATTGCTTTTACAGCAGGGCATCGAGAGTTTCTCTCTATCATTTGTGATATAATGGGGGGTATTACCAAATTTGAGGGGTCTCCATTTCTCTCATATTTTCTATTTCTAAATTAGCAAAAGTATATAGAATGATGCCATTCACAATAAATACTCATTTCCCCACTCTCTTGAATAGCACAGCCTTTCAAAAGCAGAATATTCTCTTTAGGTCTACCAATTTGCGTGTGTACATGTTCAAAGCCAGTACGACCCTGGAACAGGAGGACAGGAGGATCAACCAACAGATCCAGACCAAACGCTACACATTCTGTTGACTCTCTCTCTCTCTCTCTCTCTCTCTCTCTCTCTCTCTCTCTCTCTCTCTCTCCCCTAGAGCACACCTACAGTTTTTTTTCCGGGGGGGGGGGATGTTAATAATGACTCGTTAACAAGAACAACAGGACCAGAAGCAGCCATGTGGCTCTGACTGGGCTGCTGTTCTTCCTCAGGACGCTTTGGTCCCCAGTCCTGACATCACACAGCTCACAATCAGCTCACTCCAGCTTCAGGCCGCTCTAAAACCTCTAACTCAAGAGTGTCCGCACCTGAGCGCAGAGAGCCCCACTGGGGCACATGCCTGTTTTAGGGCACATCTTTAGAAGGTGGCTGGATACAAGACAGTATTGTAAACTTTAAGAAAATGTACACAAGCCTTTTTGGGAAGGACCTTAACTATTCTGCCAGTGAGCTGGCTTGTTTTCTGTGGATGGAGGGCTCTAAGGCAGGGATGCACGCAGCCAGATTTGCATTTTAAGGTGCAAGGGTTTCCAAACTTGGTTGCACATTAGAATCACCTGGAGTGCTTTTGAAGCTACATGGGGAACCCCATCCCCAAAGAATCTATCTCAGTTAAGCTGAGGGGGGGCTTGGGCATCCTTCCACTTACAAGCTCCTTGGTTGACTCCAACAAGTAATCTAGGCCAAGTGCTATGGCTTCTAGTACCTGCTTTCTGAGAGAATAAAACCTATTAGATGTTCCACCCAAACCATCAATCGGTTTACCGAATTTATGATTTCCAGCTTTGTGAAATCCAAATAAAACAACCCCAAACCAGACAACAAGCAAACAGCCTGTGATCGTACGTCTAGGGTTAAGAGGCTTCCAGCTTGACTGTGACAATGATGGGAGCTGTTCCAGAAGCAGAGGGTAGAAACCCATGCAAACGCACGGCACTGAACATGGCTGTCACTGTCTTCAAGAGGGTATTCCCCTTTCTCAGACACCACAAACATCTACCATTGCATCTCAGTGACAAAAGAGAGAGACCAAGATAAGATCTTGGCTAAACTGGTCTGTGACAATTGCACAACATTTTAGCTGAATTAAGAAAGGAAATGTCCTCAAGGCTGAAAGGTCTTCCAGTCCTTGGCTAGAAAGGCAATATCCCCGTTTCTCGGACTTGGCTATCAACTCATATTTTATTGCCAGCCTCACTAGTGTAAAGTTCTAGTGTGGCTTGGAGACATTTAACAGGTGTGGGGTGCTCCCTCAGAGGACTTCAGGTCCTTCCATTAACACAAGGCTTGGTGGCTGAGGATGGATTCCATGTCACAGCTACAGGAAGACACGGTCTTCAATATCCTCAAGTTAGCATATGGCTTTGAAAAGGTAAGAGAAGACTTTCGGCACTCAGAGGCCCAGGGCTTTACAGCGACTTCCTCCACGAGCTCATACAGTCTTTCCTTTTCCTCAGCAACAGCTCGCACCATTCTTGAAGAGTGTGGTCTGCTGTTTGTAACTCTGGGTGTTGTCTAGTGATCCCATTTGCACCCTCCTAACTAGTTTCACAGATCTCCTTTGGAACCTCATTTTCCCCTATTCTAGGACAGTAATCCTGGTTAACCAGCTCTTCTAGGACAGCCTCACTATAACCTACCTTGTCCCTCAGTGCTGAAAAGGATGCAAATTCATTTCCTGCATACTGTACTGTGGTAGAAGTATGATTAGAACACCATTTAAGGACTGGCATGCAATGCAGGCCTGTAATGCCAGCCCTCGGGAGGCTGAGGTAGCTGGATTGACAGTCTGAGGCAGGAAGACAGCCTCTTCCAAACAATGGAACAAACAGACTAACAAAAGCCATGACTCTGTTTACTCACATTTGTATAGCCCACAACTGCTTTTATACTAAAGTGGTGACTCTTAAAGCCCAAACTACCTGGTCCTACAGGTAGTTCTGCTAATCCTGTTATTGCCACCATGACGGGCCTGACTGAAAATATCCGCCTTATCCCACTACTCTCATACACTAAGCGTTGGGAGCTAGGTTTGCTGTGAGGACAAAGTGTCTGCTAATCCCATCCTTTCTCACCACCGAGTGACCTTGTGATGCCGAGGTACCTTGCCTGCTGATGCCCACTTTGCCCTCTTGCACTTTTCCGGTGTGTTATGTGTACCACGTTCTTCCAATGATGGGCTTCTGTATGCCCTCTGAGGCTCGTCCGATGGCATCACCGTGTAGCCCTGCTTTGACTCCTCACACCTACTTAAATACGATGAATGACTCGTCTGGTTTTTCCTCATCTATTCATACATCTGGGTTCTTTGCTAAGTCATGAAGGCCAAGCTGAAAAACACAGCATTTAACTTTCAAATGAAAGCAATGGGGGGCCAATGTTACGTTAGACTGGTTTGGGGATTTTACCTATGTGTCTGCTTTTAGGGTCACTTGATGTTCACGAGACACGCTACTGTAACCATTAGGCAGTATTGTAAGTTAAACCCAAAAGCTATTTTCTCATTTTCTCAGCAAGCACATTCTCAAAGAGTTTTAATCCTTTCCAAAAACAGCATTTGCTCTTAACAAGAGAAGTCTGCCAGTGACGCTCATTTCTAAATAAAGTAGTCCAGGCTCTGAATGCAATTCTTAAAAGAGAATTTAAAATACATACATATTTAGTGTCCTGGTGGCCATCCTGAAACAGATGTGTGCTTTTTAGGCTATTAATGCTGCTTGGGCCGCAATGAAGAATTCAACGTCACTGGGAAAGAACACTGACCACTCATTAAGCAGATACTCACATTTGTAGAGAGGCAGCTGGGTGTAGATGAACAAAAGATAGGAAAAGCAGACCATTAAGGCGAATCTATGTTTATAAATTTTGGGTAAGGAAGGGCTCCAGAAGGCAAAACTGAGAGAATGAAGCAAAGGGAAAGACAACTTAAACCACACTAAAGTAAAAAAGTCTGTTCATGAGTGCAGTGTGAAAAATGAAGTTCACAGAGAACACTGGCAAAGCAAGGAATTTCAAGTGAGCAGTGTGCTCCTTGTTGTCTACAACCAACTACAAGTCAGAAGAGGTTAATCTTCACACAGAAGTCATCCACACACTGGCGTTATCAATACAGCAATGCTTGGAGGCCCACTCAGTATATCATAACATGATTCAAGGCCTGTAAACTAAGACCACAGTGACACAACTACACACACACACACACACACACACACACACACACACACACACACAGAGGCACGCACACACAGGCACACACACAGGCACACACACACAGGCACACACACAGGCACACACACACAGGCACACACACACAGGCACAAACAGAGACACACACAGGCACGCACACATAGGCACACACACACACAGGCACAGGCACACACACAGGCACACACACAGGCACACACGCACAGGCACAAACAGAGACACACACAGGCACGCACACACAGGCACACACACAGGTACACACACAGGTACACACACACAGACACACACTCACAGGTACACACACACACAGGCACACACAGGCACGCACACACACAGGTACACACACACAGGCACACACACAACAGGCAATGACCAACCAACAACTGGCAAAAAATGCAAACATGATTAATCTTATACCTGATGGGATTCCAAATTAGCAAAAACTTATTTTGCAGGGCAAATTGGTGACATCTAGTAAAGTTTGCGAATGTGGCTATATTTATTCTTAGACATAGAACATTCTACAAGGCATCTGTTGCCGCACTATTAGAAACATGAAAACAGAAAGAAAAAGAAGATAAATTCCCTGGTGGGAGAAGGAAACTCAGGAGTTGTTACTTAGACTGTGCAATACATAGGAGCTAAAATGAATGAGTTAGAACCATATGCAGTTGGATACAGCTCAGTAGCAGAATAATGAAAACCACACAAAAGCAGGATCCAAAAAGGTATTGCTACATCAAACCATTTACATACAGCCCTGAAACCCATGAAGGAGTGGTGTTTGCTCTTCAGAGACATGCAGACGGAGCACAGCATAGGGAGGGGCCAGGAATGCTAACTCCCCAAGTCAGGAGGGTGGCTACTCTTGGAAGACAGGGAGACAGAGCTTAAGTTGTCTTTGTAAACATTTTTTAAGCTAAGGTACATGATATGAATATTATTCTAATGCTTTTCAGAATATCTGATATTATTATGAGTAAAAAAAGCTAATCATTGTGAAACAATGATTTTTAGAGGAAATGGTAAAAAAAGAAAACAAAACAAACAACAAACAAAAACCTTGCCCCATATAATGATATCCGATAGGAGATTTTCCCAGCCACTTAGGACAGATTTTACACTACTCTAAAGTGCTATGCATTTAAGAATTAGATTTTGTCTTCAAGCTTGGCCACTCTATATGTTCTTATCAGCAAGGTAGGAAACAGAAGCTATTCTCATTCCTCAACCAATTGGAACTGTCAGATGGGTGACAGAAGGGTTAGGACCCATGTACTGAGGCTGCAGAGAAAAGGGTGTAAGTAGCGAGGCATTCTAAGCAGTGCCCTGAACCCCAGCGTGCTTTCCCTGAACCACAGCACCCTTAACTCCTACTCATAACCACACACTGTACACTATTTGTCAGAGACAGAGCTCCTGGATCAGTTTTAGACTTGAGACGACTGTGTAATGAGAAACTCCTCTTTCTTATTTGTTTATCTATCTATTATTTGTCTATTGCCATAGCTATCTGATGAAAATGATGGTTCACAGAACAGTGCAGAATAGAGAATGCTTGATGGAAAACCAAGATTGGACATATGGCTTGATAGGCAGAAACTATCCCTGGGTAAATGATGGTGAATGGCTCCTAGCAAGAATGAGTACCGGCTGAGAGGCCCCATTACAGCTCAGAGAGTGGCTTTTCACTCTGCATCCTTTTGAATTCTTATGGTTTGAATTATGTAACTGTTTCATTAATTAAGTTAATTAAATTAATTATGACGAACAAATAATTGTTCTCATTCTTTCAGCGAACTCTTTCCCGCTTCTTGTCAAACCTGGACAGCCTTTCTCACAAGTTGACCGGAGATGGTGAATCTTGCAAGGCCCACTGGTGGTGTTTGAGAGCTGCGGCCTTAGCATTACAGCTGAAGGGCATTCCGGTGGCTTGGCTTCTTGTGCACTGTGGCTTGGGCTTTAGCTCCCAGGTTGAAATGCTTAAAGCCCCCCCCCCCCCGCCCCCGTAACGCAGGTTTTACATTGAGGCAGGTGACATGGTGCTGGGCTTGCCTTAGCCTTGAGGGTGCCTAGGCTCTGTACGTCTGCAGTGTGCTGCTCTCCTGGCTCACCTTGTCTCATCTGGATGCCTGGCCTCCTCATGCTTACTGGCTCTCACTAGCTTTCCTTCAGGTAGGCCGACTTTCATGGCGTGTTGATGCTCATGATTAAATAGTGAATTAGTGGATTTTCATTGACACGTCTTTTCAGTGAAAGAGTATCTATATCAAGTGGAAAGCCCCTGTTCTTGAAATTATAACTGGACATCTTCCTTTATGGTTTACTTTCAATATAAAAGTGTGTCATAGTTAATTTTTATGGGCAAATGACTCGATTCAGAATCACCATGAAAACACACCTCCCGGTGTGTCTCAAGAGAGATTAACTGATGAGAGAAGACTCAATCGCACAGTCAGGGTGGGTCTTCCAACCTCAGTGAACTAATCCAGAAACTCCCCAACAGATATGACCAGAGGTCTGTCACCTGGGTCACTCTCCAGCCTACAGACTGACAGATGGGGCTCCATCACAGTTACCATTGGCCAGCTCTAGTCCATGACGCAGCAGCAGCAGCAGCAGCAGCAACAATAACAACAGCAACAACAACAGCAACAATCCTCCTAACACAGCAGATGCTCTTAGAAATATTCACTGGCCATTTAACCTCACAGACACATAGGAAAAAAGACTCAAAAACCTTAGAACACAAAGAAAGAAATGGGAACCACTGCTCTCCAACTGTATCATTGGAAAGGCATTTTTCTTGTAGAAGAAGGTCTTTGAGGGACTTTACAACAGACAGGACAGATGTAACCATACAGTTACATTAATTGTATTATGACAGAACTTGAGCCTACACCACCCGTCCATCCCTTAACTGGGCTCTCAGTACCTGCTTGTCACATGCGTGTGACTGCAGTTTTATTTGGCTGTACTGACGTCATGACCACTGGAGTCACCCTAATTTCCATACCTCCTTGACCATGTTATATGCACAATCATCAAATCTCAGGCACTCAAATTCAGAACCAAAGCCTCAACTCAGGACTTTTCTATGGATGTTTTGCCTGGCAAACCCATTTCTCGCCTAAGCTTGTGGTAGCATCTCTGTCTACATGATAACTACTGTCTGACCTCCCCTCTGCAGACTCTCAGTTATCGTCTTAAGTTCACAAACCTGGCTCTGCTACTTTCAAGTGGGTTTCAAATCAATCCAGCCTCCTTCCCTGGCTATGCAAACACACAGGCCCACCTTAGTAGTTGTGTGAGCCCAAGTAGGTTACATGATAAATCTCATGCAATGGAATGCAGCCGAGAACCAGAATCTTATCTGTAAAATACTTAAGGGAGTGTTCAGTGAACTGAACACTTAAGCACCATCCCCCTGAGAAAACCTCTGCCAACCAACAAATGGGCGAATGACACGAACAGGCAGGAAGTTCTCCACAGCAGCACAAAAGGCGATAGACACAAGTGTTCAGCATCCTCTGTCACCAGGGAAATACAAATTAAAACTACTCTGAGATACCACCTTCCCACTAACAGAATGACCATCACCAGTACATCCAGCACACATGCTGACAAGGGTGTGGGGAAAGAGGCGTCCTCACCCACTGCTGCTGGGAGCACACAGCAGTCCCACTGCTATGGGATATGGAGGCTTCTCAAAGCATTAAAACCAGGATTATATTATCCAGCCATACAGTCCTGAGCATACACCCAAAGGACTCCACATTTTAGACAGACAGACAGGCACCTCTATTCATGAGAGCTAAGAAGTAGGGCCAGCCTAGATGTCCATTAGCAGAAGAGTGGAGAGTGGAAGTGTGGTATATATATCCAAGGGGGTGGGCGAATAAAAGGGTAGGAAAAAACATACTTTAAAATCTAAGATTGCTTGAAAGTGCAAGGATGATTCCTAATACCTTATATGAGAACCCCCTAAAAAAATCCAAAAGAGTTCCTGGCCCCCAGCAAGCACTGAATGACTGTTATTATCGACAGCAGCACTGAGGATCCAATCTGTGTAGAATTCTAAGAAAGGCACTGCAAAAAAACCCAGCAAACACTGACAAATGTTTCTCCCGATATATATCCCCTTTCTCATAATTCTCTTGGTAACAAGGGGATCATGACATTTAACAAAAAAAGCCTTTTATTTGCGTTAAAATACCAAGGCTAGCTTAGTGCATTCTCACATGTGAGAAGAGGCCTTCAGTTAGCTACAAGTGAGTGCAGCTGTCTGGACAGGGTCTTTAGACAGCGCACACACAGAGAACAGCTCAAAGGCCTGAGAACCTCCCTCCAACTCCCAGTCCAACAGAGTACAAACCTGCAAAACCAGAGAAAATAATTTATCCCACTACACAGGCAGTATTAAGTTTAACTGCGGGTTTCATATGTTGAGAGTTAACCGGTGTAGAGCAGGCAGGAAGGACTGGGCCCAGAAACAATGCATTTGAAACAGCAAAGAGAACTCTGGTAATCAGCTGTGAGAAGGATAGAAGGTAAAATATTTCAAATATTTGAAAATACATTCCATGAAAAATACGTTTCATATGTTTTAATGAGCAGGGCGGACCCCAGAATCCAGAAGTCATTAGTTAGGAGGGAGAGTTGAATTCTCAGTCTTAGCGATCCTGACTGGGAGAGGGACATGGGGACACACTAAGAATGACTCATCACAGTACTAGGACTTATCGTGCAGTAAGAACTACGGGGAGAGCATCTCATTTTTTGGCTAAAAAGACAGACTGGATGGTCGAGATCCTAACAGCCAGTATTTACTGAGCTTGTAATCGAGTGCTAAACTCTTTACACAATTACTCATTTAAACTCAGTCACATTGAAAGCATGGAAGAGCACTCTCATTGTCCTCATGCCATGGTGCGACTGCTGAAGTGGCCAGTGGGCCCTGTCATCCTCCAAGTCCATCTTGCCACCACATTTCAAAACCCTCCCGGTTGATGCTGGCCAGTACCTTCCATGACGATAGCTTTGTTACTACCATCTGCGAGAAAAAGTCTTTCGGCAAGAAACGTTTACGTGTAGTTTCCTAGCACTGCAGAGGAATTCAAACGAAGAAGGACGGTTAGCAGTGGTTGGAGCAGAAGTGAGACAATGATTCAACCCTGCTGAGTAGAGGTGGTTACAGCCAGAAGGCACCCAGAACTAACACCCTGTTCCCAGAGACAGGATTCCTGAGAACACTTCACATCAGCGGCCGTTTCAAACACACAGTAATCAAGACCCGAGGGGGGAACATGGCATTAGTCTAGGGCTGGAGCGACGACGTCTCAGAAGTTAAGGTCACACACACTGCTCTTGGAGAGGACAGGCGCCTGGCTCCCAGCCACAATGCCTACCTGCTTACAACTGCCTGTAATTCTAGTTCTAGG
The DNA here is from genome assembly GCF_021556685.1 of Rattus norvegicus. NCBI lineage: Eukaryota > Metazoa > Chordata > Mammalia > Rodentia > Muridae > Rattus > Rattus norvegicus. The sequence continues at coordinate 117,955,588 of NC_141542.1, forward strand.
TCATCTGAGCCTTTGTCTTCCAAGTGCACCACAGCCATGGGCAAAGACTCACAGGCACATAAAAGTTAATTCTGAAAAGTTAATAACCTGTATATGCACTTTATGAGGTAAGACCCTGACCGTGCAGCCTGGGATAGCTAGATCTTGCAATGTATACCTTAAGCTAGCCCTAAAACCAAGATTTTCCTGTTTCAATCTCTGGAATGCCAGGATTAGAGTTCTAAGCCACTGTATCAAACCAGCGGAGTAAAACAGTTAACTGCAAGAAGTTAGCCAGCCGGTAACCTGAAACAGTAATCACCATGTGATGCTCCACAGAGAGCAGACAAGGGAAAATATTTTAGAATAATTTGACCCAAGGTAAATGAAGCAAACAAACGAGTTAAAGGCGAAGGACACAATTCGACCCCATGGTGCACAGAATCCCAACCCAGTAAAAGGTGTATGGGCGTATTACTACGCTCCCATGTCTCATGGTCTCAGCTGGCACAATTTTTCAGAGATAGTAAAAAATACAATTTGCTCGTTTAGAGAATGTTTTAGAGCAGAGTGAGAAATAATTTCTCTAAATTGAATATTTGGGAACCAATTACAACCCCAGCTCTGCTATTAACCTCAAAATAGGTAATTGCAAGTTTGTGTCTAAATCCATTTGTCATAATAGAGCAAATTAAGAATCACATGATGAAAGTGATTAATGTGTGACAGTTATCATGAGTACCCCGAGTGCAAACTAATAACAACATCAAAGGGAGATTCCAAGTGCGATGCAGCCATGAAGGCAAAATTAATTTCCGAATTATAATAGCAACGTCCGAGAAAGCAAATGTTTTCTTTGTGCGATAGTCACGGCTGGGCATCTGGAGAAAGGCTGGCCATTAATGTCCTAATAAATGGCAGGAACACACTGGAAAGGCTGTCACTGTGTGATGCATGGGGCACAGTTGCTGCTGCTATTGTCATAATGGACTGGCTAGGTGGCAGGTCACAGGGCGATGTACAAGAAAAAAAAGCAAGACTCATTACTGGCTCCAGCTCAGGGGCTGGGTGTGCCTGAGCATTCAGACTCAAGCTGTATAAGCAGTTTCTGTGCACATAGGAAATATTCTTGCTTAATTTTCATCTTATATTCCTTACCCAGTCTTCTGCTAAAAGGAACACTGGGACACTCCGAAAGCAACAGAGTCACGACAACTAAAGCATGTCGCGGCTGTGAAGAGCACCTATTTAGTAACCATCGCATTGGCCGTAAGAGAAGACGGCCTCAAGACTCTGACAGAACGGGCATGTACCTGATGTCCCTCGGTCCCTGGAGGAAGCGTCTCTCTTGGCAGTTAGTGGCAGGCATAGTTTAGCCAGTTGGGCCACCTGAGATGTGGTAAGGTCAGGAAGGAAGCTGGATCACCATTACAGCCCTGCCTTGAGCATTTTCTCACCCAGATGGCCAATCAATAAAGGGCAGACGAGAGAGCCGAGTCAACAGGCTCCGACATTCACCAGCCAGTGCCACCCAAGAAACTAACTTTAATTCTCTAAGTCTCTGTTTATCTCTCTAAAAATAAAGACGGCTTTGTGATACAAATGAATTATGGTGCAGGTAGGACACGGTGTGCTAAAATAATCACTTGTTACCATAAATTGTTTTAGTGTTGAAAGCTAACTGGATGCAGAACGAGAAGACAAAGTACAAGATGGTCATTTTAAAAGCTCGGCCATGAAAAGGGGAATTCTGAGGACATAAAGCGGGACAGGCACAGACAATTCCTGCTTGTACAAAGCTAGGGTTGAGAAAATTATAAAGCCAGATGGCCTCGCAGCACTTATAATGGTCATGGACTCATCTGACCCCCATAAACATAAGCATGGGCATTAATTTCTGATTTTAAAATATAGAAATGTGTGGGGATATTTAGGAGTAGGGGAGGGGTGAGCCCCAGGGAATGCTACAGGATGTAACTGGAAGAAGACTTGTGGCCAGGTGGGTCCTTTAGATTAGCAAGGGTTCCCGGGAGAGGTGAGCAGCAAGCTGGGTGCTGAGGAGGCAGGGAGGGGCTGGAGGAGGGAGGCTGTGTCTCCTATGTCTCATCTGCTTAGAACCTTTTGTTTATTTTTACAATTGCTTTTCACATTCATTTAGAATCCCCTAACTTTTAATATTAAAAAAAAATCAGTTTTTTTTTTCTGTATTGCTCACAGTCTTGAAACTCCAGCAGATAATTTTCAGGTGTTGGCAAGTTTTCACGCTTTGACTTGGTATTACTGAGACTCAGCACCGTGTTTGACAACTAACCTTATTAGTTTCCTGTAGACGCCGCGTACAGACAGACCTGCTGGAGATAATGAGCGTCTCACCATAACCACTGGCAAGGGAAGGGTTAAGTTTGGAAGAAGTGTGGGAGGCTTCTGCAGACTGGAGTGAAGCTCTTCCAGGGCTTGCTGAGTTCAGGGCTCAGTTCAGAGTGCTATTCCAATCCAAATGCCTCAGAGTCCTATGACATATATTTTGGGGGCAGGGGATTCCATGTTAAACGGTTAAATGCATTAAAAATGCAGACCTAGGATAGATAACCAAAGATGAAAGCAAACCATTTAAGTCTTTCGGTGCACAAAGAGCACTAAACTATTCACGCATTCTAGCAGAACGATACTGTGTGTGGATGAGACGAGTCAAGACGCTAATTCACACATTTATACACACACGGACACACTATGTACACAAGCGATGCTTCGTGACCACGTCCTTTTGAGAAACCCTGGTCTAGTGAGACACACACCGTGATACCCAACTCCAGACACAAGCATCAGACAAAAGTATGAGGAGACAGACACACTGCTGTCGCAGTCCTGCTCCCTGCCCACTCCGATGTGGCCTGCCCAGCACCTCCAAGCTGGTTACCTCACTTTGAAACCAGCTTCCACACAGCATGACATACTCATCTCTTCTGTCTTCTTCGTTAGAAACCGCACAGTTCCTCAAGGTTCAGCCGTTCCTTTATGAATAGTCCGCCCTTCTCAGAGGTCAGATACACCTCTGTGAGGTCAGCGACTGCTTATGTATGGAAACTTCTGAGAGGATTCTTTGCGGACTGTTGAAGGAGAAAGGCAAGTCAGCCTCGCTTGGTGCTGCAGGTCTCAGCTGAGCTGAAGCCCTCGCATAGGCTGGCGAGTGCTCTACCTCAGAGTCACAGCCTCAGCTCTAAGAGTCTCTTGTGCGCATGAGAAAATGGAGGCTGGAAACGTGCTGCTGCCGGCCTAGTCTATCCACCTCGCTGTGTTACGACTCTGTTCAATTTCTGTTTTCATTTCCAGCCCTCATGTCTCATCTGGTCTTTAGTACACCTACCTTCTTGTTGGACATTGCAGGAACATACTCCAAGAATGGAGTCCTGTGAGGAGAATTCTGAATGCTTGTGAGAAAACCCCAAGAAAAGAAGACAAGAGTCTTGTGACCTCAGTTTCTTCAGAAACAAGGACTTGTTCTTGGCATGTGTTTCTGTGCCCCCTCAGGTGCAGTGCAGTTTACTGAGGATTACTCATCATGGCTTGCTGCTGTTACTCAATTAAATGTTTAAACTACTCTTTATACCTCTCTAGGGTAAGCATGTTTGTGCCACAGAAGCGTGCCCTTGTCATTGTGTGGGGCTCGAACCCATTAGGACTTTACTTGGTGACCTCTCAGCCCCCAGGGTATAAACTCTCCAATGGTTTGAGTAAAGTTGGCCACTGCGTGTGACTTCAGTCCACCTCGTTCACTGGTTCCGTTCTCCCAGGTCCCACTACCTTAGCAGCAGCAGACATCACACTTTGGAGTCCACACCAGATTCTTCACCTCCTCTCAAGCCAGCTTGCACGACATCCTTCTGACACAATGATATCTCATTCCCCAGGTTATCTTTGCATGAGACCTGGAAAGAATCCTTGGCTTCTTTTTCAGCATCTAAATTAAATCAATAGAGGTCTTTGGTGTGGCAAATACATTGAAATTGTGCCCATCTTTCAAGGACAAGTGCAAATACCAGATCTTCAATGACGCTTTTCAAAATAATTAATTCACATTGATTTCTTTTTCCTCTGAAATAGAAGAGCATTGACTGGGCTTATCAATTATTCTGATACTTAACCATGTATATTATATTGTTACTAATGACAAAACTGTAAATGGTCCTGTATTTCTCATAAGACTTCATATATGTATGCAGTACATATTTGTGTATAGAACTCTAGGTTCTCATTATTCGGATCGCTTCTCTGCTGCTTGTTATTGGTGTATCTCTGAAAATGCCCGAGATGCTTGGTAGTTTCACACTAGCTAAGGGAACTAAGTTCTGACTCACTAGCACTTTAAAATAGTTTCTGTACTGCTTTCAGGTAAGGAGAAAGGTAAATATGACTGGTATATACAAAATAAAATGGTGGAGGTTGGTGATAGCTTAGTCAGAAAGTGCTTCCTTGCCAGCGTGAGGACCTGGACTAGAGCCCCAGCGCACCCAGTCAGGCAGCAGGGCGTGAGGCCATGTGCTTGTGCTTCCATTCAATGGATGAGAAACAGCCGGATCCTGGGTGCTCGCTGGCTACCTTCTGACTACATGGTATATTCAAAACCAATAAAAAAGTGTTTCAGACAAATCAAAACAACACAAGAGACGGGGCCTGAATGAACATGTGCATTGTTCATAAACAGATACATACACACACACACACACCACAGTAAGATGGATAAAAATAACTATATTCTATTCTTTATGAAAAGAGTCTATTTAAATACTTCTTCTGGCACATATTTGAATCACAGACAAAAAATTTAAATTAGTAATGGCTGCAAGGGACTAAGGCTGTCACATTAGGAAATATCAGTTCAGAAGCTGAATCACAGACGGATCCTAAGCAGTGGGCCTGGAGTTGCGAGGGAGAGCTGTTTCAGAGTGCAGGGCTGTAAAAAGGAAAACACTCGATTTCAATTCCCTCCATCCAATTTGAGGACTCATTAGTAGGCGAAGGCAGCTGATTTTAATTGTTTAGACTGGTACACAGGGAGAATGACAATCTCCAAAGTCAAGGATCTCTCTCCTAATTAGACAGGGAAGGGTGACATACCATGGCATATTCATGAGTCTACAGGAGAGAAACATTTTAAGAGCAGAGATGAATGGAAAGAAAGCAGATGGAGAGAAAATGATTTTGATCACAGATGACTCCAAGTTGAGATAAACTTCTGTTAGCAGGTGAAATGGCTGGAAAAGGCCCCCACACCCGATAGGCAAGGAAGGATCGGGAGGTTAATTATAGAAAAAACTGAGTTTCCATTTCATCGTCCCTAAATTTAGGCTTGAGAATTCCAGATATTACAGTTTCTGCTCTGATCCAATATGGATGTTCAGGATAGATCCACTGCCAAGCTCGAGAGTGGGCTCCCTCATCAATTCACTGACACACCTTAAACAGGTCACCTGAGGACCACATGACGAGGCATCGATTGACTCTAAAATCGCCCCTTTACAGAGTAAAGCCTGTGAGCTGTAAGGATCTCTCTCTCTTATGTTCCCTTTATATGAGTAAAATTAACACACAAAGTGAAGAGATGCAGAGCAAAAGAACGCATTCAGTACAGACCACAGGGCACCCGCTCTCCTTACCTTAACACATCTTTATCCTAAGAACAACTAAACTCGTTGGATGGGTAGTATCAGAAGCACCTGAATTATTTTTAAAAATCAAAAACAAGAAAAATTAAGATGACTGACTTTCAAAGGGGGGAAAGTTAAGACCTGGCTGGCAGCTCAGGACACCGCAGCTGACCCTGAGGGAAGGCTGCAAAGGAGCTAAGAGAACTCATTCCTCTGACTGTGGGACTGATCTGAGGCAGATCCTTGGACATACTACAAAATGTGGTGGTACCTCAGTGGTACCAGCAGACCTGTCCAGTACAAATGTACCAAATTATGAAAGGTCACATCTCATACGCTAAGGATTGAGACGTAAAAGGTCTCCTTCCACAAACTTCAACTCATTATTATTTCTGAGACATAGATTTCCAAATAACTTATTGTTGGTTTTAGAAGAGCCTACTTCTTGAAGAACTTGAGTCTACTAATTACAGTCAACACTTAGGGTTAACACAGTCAAGAGAAAGGGTCTTCAAGACACTGACAGTATCAGTATTAAATTAGGATCCCATTACAGTGAAAACAACTTTAACAGTATTTGCATTAACTTCACACACAAACACAAACTTGCATGTGTGCGCACACACACATGCACACACACATGCACACACACATGCACACACACCACACACATGCACACACACCACACACATGCACACACAGGTAATGATCTTTGAAACTAACTTCAAAATAGCAAATTCAATTCTGGTTTTTTTTTTTTTTGGGATGAAGGCAAGGAACAGAGAAAGACTCTTACCAATAAGGGGATGGACATAAAAACAATCAAAAACAGGGCTAGTAAGATAAATCTTTTTTCCTACAATGAAAAAAGTTACTATAAAAAGCTCGCCTAGATAGACAAAATAGATGAATGAATGGAAGATAGATATTATTATACCTATACCTTTAGAAGCTGATCAATAGAAACTTATTTAGAATTACTTAGTATACTTGTTAATAGTTCAAGTTCCTGGAGTCCCTGCAGCTATAACAAGAACCTGTCATTCCAGTGTGCTCGCCCATCCATCATGTATGTAGTAAGGATTCGGAAGTTCTCTCTCATGTACACAGCATGGTGCTGGCAACATCTGGTTTTCGTTCCAAAGGTACAGGTGTAAGTATACAGGTTAGAAATACAGGTTAGATGTCAGAGACTAAACATTTTAACTGTCAGTGCAACTGCCAATCTAACCATGGCCAAATCATTTCAGCTCAAGCCTTGGCGTCTTTATCTGAGAGTAGGGATTCCAACCCTTGTACAGGTGCTTTTGAGGTTCTAGGACGTTTGGGTTAAGAGTCTGACACCCAGGATGTTCTAAAGATAGTATGATTAGTTCATTCCCCAGTCAAACTTAACTTGTTCTGTAGCTGATCCACAGAAAATATCTCACATAGAGCCAGTAAAAGAAATGAGTGATTTTGGAATCATGCACTCTTCACACCAAGCCAAGGTAACGGGAAGAAAGCCCGTGCGGTTTTACTAAAGCCTCAGGAAATCTATTCTGTGAGGCTGAGAAGAACGCTCTGTGTACTAGACAGTTTAGGAAAATAAAGGAAGAAAGGCAGTGGAAGGAAGTGACTCCAAGACAGAGCTCTGGTTTGTATGAGTGATCAATCAATGGTAGGTAGTGACAGTGTTGAGACGGTGTGAAGGGAATTTGCATAGATTTCACAATTAGGACGTAATTTGCAGCCTGCACAATTCCTGAAATTTTAAGTTCACATCTACTCTTGTGTGATGTAGTCACATCTTGATTATCCTCACCACACCCTTTTGTGTTTTCTCAGTTTCCAGTGTCAAGGATCAGATCCCTTACAGCAGAACTTTGTCAGACATCCTGTGTGCAGAGGCCTGGCTGGATTCTCATCCAGGTGAGAGTAGCGGGGACAGACCTGGGAAGAGGGGTGTTAACAACATCTGCTTCCACAGACCGCTCGCACAGCCAATTAGCACTAGGAAGTATCAGGCTAATAAGCAGCTCTAACACTGCAGGAGAAAGAAGGCCACACCTTTTCCACATTGGTTGGGAAGTTGGCTTTCGGCTAAATTAAAAAGCGCAGGGAGAAGAGAAGCCTTAATTATTCTGTAGGATTGATATTTAGCAGTTTGCTGTGAGGAGAAAGGGATGCACGCCATTTCCATGGCTGAACTAAATAGCGATACACAGTTCCTGAAGGGGCACATGTCAGTTTTCTACCTAGTAGACTCCATCTCTCTCACCACATCCCTCTGGACCACAATACACTGCTGTTTACGGGCAAACTCCACAGAAGTGTATGGTAAAATTCAAACACACACACACACTCCCTTGATTGTACTTTAGCCACACAGTACATCGTAAGTCTATTTTAAAACTCAACGGTGGCTGAGGGGATGGCTCAAAGGGCAAACTACTTGCCACACCAATGTGAGGACTGGAGTTCCCATCTCCAGGACCCATGTAAGAGCTGGGCTGCTGTGGCAGCTACTCAGAATCCCGGATTCAGGAGGCCAAAACAGGCATTTACAAGGCAATCTGGCCACCAGCTGGAAGTGACAAGCTCAGAGTTCAGTGAGAGACTCTGCCTCAATGAATAAAGTGGATGGTGACAGAGATAGAAACCCGGTGACAAGTTTGGGCCTTTACATGCATGTCTACACACATGCATCCACCTGCACACACATCAAATGCACAGATATGTAAGTATATATACATGGTGATTACGATCTTTCTATTTTATAAGTTTATTGACTGAGAAGGAAACCTATGAGGCTGACGGTGACCTTTGTTGTTCAGATCCATGGAAGTCCTTTAAGAGGACCTGTCATTCCCAGAGGTGGAAGGGCAGCCATCAATATGCGGAATTTATCCCTCAACAGGCCTTTGTGTTTGAAGCATTCTGCGCAGAGAGGCCTTATGTCCATGTAATAGATTTTAAATATTGATGTGCTGCGTGTCTGAGCTGGAACAGTTCAAAGGTCAGGACACAGAGGTAGAGGGCATAATTCTCCCTGTCATGGTTATGTCTCAGGCATGCTAGACAGAGTTGGGGTCTTAGAAAATACGGGAAATGAGTAAGATAACGGGAGTGTCTGGCAGAGGTGTAGGACAGCTTCCTGTCTTCTCTCTCAGTGCTCCTGGTGTTTCCCCTTCTGCACTAATGTAAGTGTTTACTCTTGGGGCTGAAGATGATGGTGTGGACAGTTCAGTGAGCTGCCCTGCTGCCAGCTGACCAAACGGCCGCCAACATCATACATCTCTTTTTCTGAAAAAAGAAAAGCCTAAGGTGTCCTTCCTTCTGTAGTTATGCGGTTACCAGCTGTCTTTACAGAGCACTATAAGGCACGTCAGCTGGCTGGCTGGTCCTCAGGAGCCCATGGCCCCCCGTCCCATGCACTGACTTCCGTAAGAGCCAGTGCAGCAGTTCTAAGCAGACACTTAGGCAATTGCTCCTGGTGTGCCCCTGAACGACAGCTTCTTCTTCCAGTCCTTACCTTTAACAGATAGTGTGGCTCCCAACTCATCCTCCGTAACCCACTTCTTTACATGTGGTATGTCTCACATGTATACAGGGCAAGCTTGTGTTTTCATCTAAACTTAAAGTACATTAGAAATGATACGTAAAATAACCCGGCCTTAATTCTAAAATAATTTTTAAAAAGATTTGCATTATGTTTTATAATTATGTGAATTATTGCAATTATCAAAAATTTGTACCTTTAATTTATGAATAATAATAGATTACTCTTTTTCTTTTCTTACAGCTTTTACTTTGAGACACCATGGAAAACTTAGAGGTGCACATGGAGAAGACATGACCACAGAATGGAAACAGCACAGAAGCATCGGTGCCTGCAGCTAATCCTGGAGCTAAGTTTTGAGTTTGACACGATACAGGGGCTGGAGGAATGAACTAGTATTCCTCTCCTTCCTCACCCTCGCCTTCCACAGAATCCACACCAATCTCTTCATACTCCTTCTCTAGGGCAGCCATATCCTCACGGGCCTCAGAGAACTCTCCCTCCTCCATGCCCTCACTCACATACCAGTGCACGAAGGCATGCTTGGCCTACATCAGATCAAACGTGTAATCTAGGCAAGCCCAGGCCTCAGCAATGGCTGAGCATGCACACAGTTCTCTGAACCTTGGCCAGGTCGCCACGAGGTACCACAGAGGGAGGCTGGTAATTAATGCCAACCTTGAAGCCAGTGGGGCACCAGTCCACAAACTGGATGTTGCAGTTGGTCTTGATGGTGGCAATGGCAGCATTGACATCCTTGGGAACCACATCACCAAGGTACAGCAGGCAGCAAGCCATCACATTTCACCATCTGGTTGGTTGGCTCAAAGCAGGCATTGGTGATCTCTGCTACAGAAAGCTGCTCATGGTAGGCTTTCTCAGCAGGGATGACAGGGGCATAAATGGCCAGAGGGAAGTGGATGTGAGGGTAGGGCACCAGGTTGGTCTGGAATTCTGTCAGATACAGGGCCCCATTCAATCTGAGGGAAGCAGTGATGGAAGACACAATCTGGCTAATAAGGTGGCTAAGGTTAGTGTAGGTTGGGCGCCCAATGTCGATGGAATTGTAGGGCTCAACCACAGCGTGGAAACCTGGGGGCTAGGTAAATGGAGAACTCCAGCTTCGACTTCTTTCTGTAATCAACAGAGAGCCACTCCATCAGCAGAGAGGTGAGCCTAGAGCCAGTTCCCTCACCAAAGCTGTGGAAAACCAAGAGACCTGTGCACTGGTCAACCAGTCTGTGTATTCTGTCCAAGGCAAGGTCAATGATCTCCTTGCCAATGGTGTAGTGGCCACGGGCACAGCTATTGGTAGCATCTTCCTTGAGTGTGATGAGCTGCTCTGGGTAGAAGAGCTGGTGGTAGGTGCCAGTGCGAACTTCAGCAATAACTGTGGGTTCCAGGTCTACAAACACTGCCCGGGGCATGTGCTTGCCAGCTCCTGTCCCACTGAAGAAGAAGTCAGATCCTCCGCCATTGGTCTTGTCACTTGACATCTGGCCATCAGGCTCCCAGCAGGCATTGCTGATCTGGACACCAGCCTGGCCAACGTGGATGGAAATGAACTCACACATGATAGCTACGGGTTAGAAGATGAGGGTGATAGATGGAGACACCGGGTCCCGGTTACCCTTCCTGACAGCTAAGAGTTGAGGTAAACAATGTAATCTTCTCCCTTTATTTTTTTTTTAAGTCTGGCACATTACAGTTGAAAACGTCAACTCTGGTCAAGGCTCTGTGGAAATTAGTGGAGACGTGAACATCAGGTGCTTCAGTATCAGGAAGTGACTTGAATCATATAATCTCCATGGTAACAGCCTTGGTGCTTACATCAAAGAGCCACCTCTTACTCACACGCCACCACAGTTCTGACTAGTGCTTGGGCCTCAAACTGTTCTCCTACTTAGGGACCTTCAGGCTGGTCATTAGCTTCCATTTAAGGATGCTAATCAGTGAAATTACTGCTCCCAGTCTTGGTGCTGGCAGAGAAACAGAGCACTTTGTATAAAGAGGAGGTAGTTTTAGAAGTATTTAGAACTATCCCATGCATTCTCAACCTCTTAATCAGTTACACAGAAAATGAATGTTTCAACATGATCATTACATACACAAACACACGGACACAGACAGACACACACACACACACAGGCATACATACACAGATACGGATATAGATAGACAGACAAACATATACATACATGCATGGACACAGACTCAGATACACAAAACAGCCCCACACATACACACCCACACACATACACCCCCCCACACACACACCCACACACACACCCCCACACACACAGACCCACACACATACACACCCACACACATACACACCCACACACATACACACCCACACACATACACACCCACACACATACACACCCACACACATACACACCCACACACATACACACCCACACACATACACACCCACACACATACACACCCACACAATACACCCACACACACCCACACACATACACACCCACACACATACACACCCACACACATACACCCACACACACCCACACACATACACACCCACACACATACATACCCACACACATACACCCACATACACACCCACACACATGCACCCACATACACACCCACACACATACACACCCACACACATACACCCACATACACACCCACACACATACACACCCACACACATACACGCCCCTACACATACATGCCCCCACACATACACACCCACACACATACTCCTGGGCTTTGTAGTAAGCTCTAGGCCAGCTGGGACTACAGGGTAAGAAAACCGTTTTGTCCGTGTGTTGTGTGACCTCCCCTTGCTTTCACCACCCTTACTCCATCTTGCTCTCACTCATCGAGTTCACTAGACCATATGCTTGGTTTCCCCCAGTAGCCACAATGTGAGGAGCACACTACATGCTCCATCATGGTGCATTTTAAGATAATACTTGGATCATGCCAAAAAGTTCGTATCCCCAAGGCACAGCGTTGTGTAACAGGTCTCACGACATGAGAGCTGAGTCCATTTACTGAGAAATCACCCCGGTTGTTGGGTCCTGCCAGCCTTGTGAGGATTGGAACTGTGTAGAGGGAACAGTAACTGGCTGAACCTGTGGCTAGAGCTGTGTCCTGAGCCCCAGCATCCTCTGAGACTGCAGACTCACGTGGGAGCTCACCCCGCTCTGGCACGGCAAGGCGAGCTCAGGGGTTTGCTTGGCACTTTGCAATAAAATCCAAACTTAACTGCAGGGCTGTCTCAGTAGATCTATTCCAGGGCTGAAATTAATCTACCAGCCTTTCTTCCCACTTCACAGACAAATCCCTGGGCCTTATTCTGTTGTGGAAACTGATATTCGGATTAAGCAAAGCCAGGGCTGACGTGGTGAGGGGGACACACACACAACTTAGTGCCCGAAGCTGCTCTGAGCTCCTCCCCACTCCTGCTCCTGTAGAAATGGGATTCCCCGTGTGCCGGGCAGTTCATTTATTTGCCTGTGGTTCTTGGGCATAACTTAACCTTGGTAAGTCACCACACGAATACAGCTGTTCATTGCCCTGGCCTCTTCTCCACAGTGACAGCCACCTCTTCTGAATAAACAAAAGTAGAACTGTACCAATGTGTGTGGCCTGGGGCTGGCTAGCTGACCATGAGCAGGAAGATCTGACTACATAGCTTCTTTTTAACAATATTCAGTGACTGACGACCTCCTCTTTGTCAGTCACTGTGCTAGGGATCGGAGATACAAACATGGTACAATCAACACCTTAAAGCTTTCCAAACCCAAGAGGAGCCCACAGGAGGGACTCGCAGCAGAGCACCATACAGTATGAACAGGTCTACCCAGGAGGCTGTGTGGGCAGCCAAGACAACCACTTGACAGGGAAGGTGAAGTCCGTTCTCTAAACTGTGGGGGTATGAACCGGGCTGGCTACAAAGAAGTGCCAGCCCAAGGTGGGCAGGAACACTTGACACACAATAGACGACACACACAAAGGATACAGATGCTGGACCTCAGGTGCAGTCAAGTTCTATGAACCACACAGAGGCAGGGAGCAGGCCCCAGGGGCTGGGCAAGAACACAGGAAGCAGCCATTCATGACTCGGACTCATGACTAAAGCACGATGAATCTATGCACAGTGACCCTTGGCAAGGTGCGAATACTATGGAATTAGCATAAAGCATCTTTTTCTTTAGTAGATGTTTTATAAAATTCCTGATTTAGAAATGCTTGGCATTGTGTGTGCAAAAACCATTTAATACTTGTGGCTGCCTCATTGGGACCTCCTCGTTTCATATGATCACAGCCCGGGGTAGAGGCCTATGTGGACGAGAAGGATGGAGTAGAGGGAAAGGGCCCTCGGGACTTGGAGAAGCAAAGATGAGCCTCTTTATAATGATGGCTTTAGTTATTAATCCCATGTAGTAAATATAACTCACTAGACAGTGAAATGCCCTTTTATTTATAAACGCAGTGTACTATTATACACACTATAGATCTTTAAGGTAAGTTTTTAACTCTTCAAGGATGTAATCATCTTGAAATTAAAAATAAAATCCAGTTTATATTTAGGGTGGTTAAAATTTTCTAGATTTTATGTTGATGCCTGCACAACACAAATCTAACAATGGAACTCAACTGTACATGTAAATGACTATAATGGGAAACTGTGTGTGTGTACGTGTGTGTGTGTGCTTGCGCGCACGCGTGTGTGTAATCAAAGTAAAAAAAATACAGAAGTTACACTTAGAAAGAGATTTGCTTTTTGTATAGAGCAAAGCATTGGTGACCTTTGGTAACCTGTGCTTTCACTAGAGTACCAACATCCCGTTGCACACACTGCTACCAATGACTGGCTACCCTGAGAGAGGCCAATTATACAACTATATCGTTTGACACCAGGAACATTCTCACTTTAAAAAGAGGAATACCTACTCAGAGAAAAAATATCACTATACACAAAATTGGAAGATCTTACATAGAGGTTATTGTTATTACTCTGGTGCCAAATGGTATTTTAAATTATTTACATCATTAAATATATTTATGATACCCATAGATTTGTATCTCTAGAATTGAAAAACTGGGACATGTTAAAAAATTATTTCTTAAAAACAACTCTGCTAGATTAGTGAGATGGCTCAGTGGTTAAAAGCACTTGCTAACCTGGATCCTCAGTGGGGGAAGAGAACAGGCTCCAGAAAGTGCCCTCTGATCTCCACATGTGTGTCTAATTCACATAATTCACACACACACACACACACACACACACACGCGCACACACACACCTCTATTGCACGTGGACGAAACATGGATCTGTAAGGTAACTGTGCTATGCTTACCTGAGTACACACCCACTCTATTAGCAGAGTCATTGCAGGAAGCCATCAGTTACAAAGTAATGATAAAGAAAAGACAAAAACCAAAACAACAACAAAACCAATGGAACCCAAGAAACAAAACCTAAAATATTTAGAAGAGCATAAGTTGAACCACCAAAGACGAAACTATTTTCTTATTTCTGTGACATCCAGGTTCTGATCATCTACAAACGTACACGTATTTTCACCAATAAAAGGGTTATCCTGGGAGTGAGGAGCTGGGTGGCTGTGGACCGAGCACACCCATCCTATCCATCCACCTACTAAGGACCTACCGTGGGCAGGCATAATTAGTCGTTATATGGAAAACATAGACTATTGTCCCAGAATGTAAATAAAAAGTTAAACAAAAGTCTGTGTGTGTGTGTGTGTGTGTGTGTGTGTGTGTGTGTGTGTAAACACATGTAGTATAAATCACATAAAATAAAATTAGGTCCCATTATTACTATCATAGTTCCTTTACTCTAAAGCATAAACACCCGGCATACACCATCTTCAGCCCTGGGATCACAGGATTTCAAGCTATTTCTTTACTACACCCTAGGTCATATTCACTCAGCACAGAAAAGTCGACAATTTCATTGTTTGGACATTTCTTGTGAGCTTTTCATAACAATGGCAACAGTGTTGGGGGTGGGGAGAGGCAGAGCAATTATTAATTACTAATAGTTAAGGAACATCATCAGGCAATTTGCAACATCTAAAAATCCAGGGAAAATCCCACAGACTTCCTTTCCTTATGCAAAGCAGACCAGCACATTTAGTGCCTAGGCAAGTGTCCGGGCAAACGTCTGAGGGATATGACCATGACTAAAGCCCAACAGAGCTTCATTTCTGGGAGCTCTTGGGGATGTATTGTGACTTCACCCTAACATGGACACGTGACACACGGCACAGCTGCCAACTTTATTTCACTTGTAAAGGGTCAGCCGGGCGCCAAGCAAAGGCTCCCGCTCGCTTTGTCTGAATGGATAATTTTGTCCAGAGAAATCACTTTGCTACGAGCTTTTATGTGACGAGTTCTCTATGACGGAACACCATACTAAAACAGCACAGGGAACAGAGCGCATGGGCAAAGCATTTACAGCTCTGAATTATGCTCAGGGGTAAACATTATTACTTAGAGAATAAACACCATGAAATTACTGATTATCTGTCCTTTTCAGAAATTACTCCAAGTGAAGAGTAATCAAATGTAATACAAACACTTGTATTACAAACTACTTGTAGCCTAGCCACACGAGACGGTAACACCGAGCCGAGATCCGTACCTGCCTAGCTCCCATATTTTAAACTAAGAATCTTAGTAAAATGTGTTTCCATTTAATGCTCTGCTATTATCATTAGCACACAGTTAATACTTTATATAGAATGGATAGCTTTATCTTCAAAGCTGTTTATAGGCTGCTAATAACTGAGACCCCAAAGACCTCAATTTCCATAAGAAGGAGGCAAGGCTACACGCACTCAGGTATACAAACCACAGCCATGAAGACAAAGGCTCTAAGAACTCATAATCTCTTCTTTTTGGATTTGGTCAGGGATGGCTGGCTAATTGGAGGAACTCATGAAAGCTCCGTACAATCCAATTAGCACTTCAGTGCAATTAAGTGCTAGAGACTTCCCTATTCTACAGAGACAGGCTTTGATCTCCCAGTGAAAAGTGTCCTTCCTTAAAGCTGCGGTTTTGATTTTTTCCCTCAGTAATTAGTGCTAATTGTAAACCCAAGCCTGACCTGCTATAAACAGAGTGTTTTACTGCGTTTGACACAAGGACCCTAAATCAGTGCTCTCTTTTGTCTATATTGTACTTGCTTATTAGACGCCTGGTTATTTTGCTCATCGTTTGATGCACAATGGGTAAGTACACAGTAAAGTCAGCTGAGACAAACACTGAGAGGAAGAGCTGCCTGGGTATTTTCACTGATGTCTTTAAGCCCAGTTACCACAAACGTAGTTGATTGAATTTCATTTAAGGAATATACTGTAGTTTTTCTACACAAAGAATGACTATTCAAAGGCAGTTTCTAAAGAGGTTTAGTGACCCTTGTATGTTTGGGAAATAAAAACAAAAGAAGAAAATGGTCTTTTCATGGGAACAAAGAATTGCACACTGAACACAGCAACTGCAAAAGTCTGCTTTTTAAAAAGACCTTCTTATAACAATATCTGTTAAATTAACTCATTGTTGGGATTCATAAAAATGAACTGAATTGTAGGCCAAAGACTGTGTAGAGCAATAAGATACATCCACAGGTAAATGAGAAGCTGCAAAATATAAACTCCTGGAGCCTCGCTAAGGTCAGATCCTGTGAAACCAGCAGGCAGTTCCCATGCAAATGCAAAGCAGCTGGGTGCTGGCTGGGTGGGCATTTTCTCCCTCAGACATGGGTGCTGGCTGGGTGGGCATTTTCTCCCTCAGACAGTTTTAGATCTACACCATCTCACTGCTCAGCAAATGCTGGCTTCATTGAAAAAAAAAAAGTATCACAAATGGAGCTAGGCCTACCTAGCCCATGAGACGCTGACAGCAGACCCTGAATTAGGACTGATTTAGTGGTCTGAAGTAGTAGTCTAGAGTGTCCAGACATGCGATTGTTACAGGAAAAATATATCTAAATACATACATTACACAGAAAATGCAAAGACGTTGCTTAGCACCACTGAGAAGCAGGTAGAGATTTCCCTTGAGAGAGGGGAAAAAAACCAAACCAAACCAGACCCTAGAAACATATGTTAACCAAGGACAACCTGGCTAAATGAGACTAAAATAATCCAACAGTAGGAGGGACACAAGAGGTTTCCCTCACGTTAGCTCTTTCTCAGAGGAGAGAAGCGCTGCACAGACCGGCTAAGCTGTGTTCTTGGGACCAGTCTGACTTGGAAGCATGACAAGACTAGGAGCCAATTTGCCTTGTCTATACTACACACCCTTCCTGGGGCCTCTCGAGTTTGCACTTCCTCCCTCCACCCCTTAGCTTCTCTCCCCTTTCTATACACAGTAACGTAAGTCAAAGTGGTGGGTGCTGCTCGGGTGCATTTACAACAGGGACAGCCTCACCAATGCTGATTAGGAAGATGGACTTTTCTAAGTCCCCATGGTGACAGTAACAAGAAACTCAGGACTACACCTCAATCAATGGCTCTGTAGGTCTTAGAGACCACGATGAATGATGTAGATAAGTAAGTTTATATCCCTTTACAGAGAGCTTGCAGCCCCTGCACTAGTTCCCACATGCTATACCTGTAATACCTTATCTCAGACGCACCCCAAACTCAGTAGAAATAATGACAAAGTATCAATGCTTTCTGTTACTGGAGATGTAACTGGAGATCCCTCTCTGTGATGGATTCCAATCTCTGCATTCCCTGTATCATGTGACCACCTATTAATTCATGAGATCTCAGGTCTTACATGTTTCGGTGACGAGCTGAGACGGGAACAGTCCAAACATAACAGAACAATTTAGAGGGCAAACTAGGTTTTATTTTATTATCTCCCCCAATGTTGCTGAGTTACACTTAAAAATAAAACTCGAACACACATCAGGCAATGCTCTGATTGGACTTCACATTTCAAGTCTATAATAACTTGGGTGTCATGGAGGAAAAGACATAGCAAAACCAAGGGCAACAGTTTCCAGAGAACCAAGCCATTCTCTCACGTAGGTATCCTTGTGTCGCTATATGGGGATGGGGATGGGGATGGGGAGGCTGGGCCTCAGAGAGATGAGGAAGCTTGTTTCACAGTGAAGGCTGCGGGAGGCAAAGCCCCACCGCGTGCAGGTGTCCCCGCTTTCAGCCCCCCAAGCCATGTCTACCTGAGGGAGCCCCGGAGAAAGTCAACGCTTATTCCCAAGAACAAAGTAAACCGAGGAGTAAGCACAAACACCGCCTGGATCATGGCGAGGGCAGGGCAATTTCTTCTCATCTGAAAAGGCAATCTAGCCACTTCTTTCCGAGTAGACACATCTGTTACTCTTGATAAACTATTCATAAATATGGAAAGCGCTGGACGGGCCACACTTACACCAGGCCCATGAAAAAGCAGTTGGAGAAATTTAGTCTTGATTTTAAATAAATGTGATGAATCGTTACAAAAATTCATTGAACCACAACAAACTTCTCTTAATACAAGATGTACTCAAGATGTCTGCAATTTGTCCAGTCACTGAGAAATACATCAAAATGGCCTAGGAGCAAGCATGGAGAAGGATTGCTGGAGGAAAAGCAGTGTGTCTCTGCATCAGAAAGGCCAGTGAGGGTTCTCTCGAGAGCCTGGATACAACTCTGATCGGCTAGTCACTGCTCCCCACCAACAGGGCAAAGCACGTCAAAGCAGTAAACGGGAAGGAGGAAGATGTTGAGAAATTCAGACGCAGAGGACCACCAAAGCACCATGAGTTTGAAGATCCTCTCAACACTGACTCAGGAAAGAAGGTGGCTTACATCAGGAGAAATTTAATCCAGACCTCGATTAGGAAAAGGTGTTACTGGAAACCAGGCACACCACGGAAAATGCAGCCTGACAGGAAAAGCCTGCCAACTCCCCAGGCCCTTGCTGGAGGTGGTGGATAGTGTGGCTGGATGGCCGTCTGTACCGCACTAGGTCTGGTGGGTACAGCATGTCTGAGCCGCCTAGAAGCTCCCAGTGTGTGGGTGGTATGCTTTGCTCTAAGCGGTTTGCCTTGGAGAATACAAAGTGTCTTAAAAGCCTCCAGGGCTACGGTGACAGCTCAGCTGCTCTGATGCTCACAGGGCAAGCATAAGGATGTAACTTGGGCCTGTGATGGCCATGTGAGAGGCCAGGCACAGCGCAGGTGCCAGCACTTGGCAGCACTGAGGGGGCAGAGACCCGAGGACCCAGGGGCTGGCCAGACTCAGTGTGCTCAGGGTCACTGAGGATCTTGTCAGCCACTTGATGTCGAGCTCAGGCCTCTGCATATGGGAGTAAGCACGCACACACACACACACACACACACACACACACACACACACTCACACACACACACACTCACACACACGCACACACACACAAGCACACACACACACACACACACA
The DNA here is from genome assembly GCF_021556685.1 of Rattus norvegicus. Taxonomy (NCBI): domain Eukaryota; kingdom Metazoa; phylum Chordata; class Mammalia; order Rodentia; family Muridae; genus Rattus; species Rattus norvegicus. The sequence continues at coordinate 117,975,192 of NC_141542.1, forward strand.
CACACACACACACACACACACACACACACACACACACACACACGTGTGTACTCGCTTTCCAGAAAAAATTTTGAGCATTTCAATTAAGCAGAAACCCATTTATGGAACACTGAAAGACATGGCATTTCTTCTTCGAATTTCCAAAAGAATATTCAGAAGTTGAAATCTTAAAAGTTATTCATTGGCACAAGCAGGTGAATAAAATTAAATCATTTCAGATGCTAAAAATATTTTTCCCCTTAAGATCAAAGTTTGTGCTCTAATTTCCTTCAGCTGATCCTGTCTCAGGGCTGTTGGAGCTTGTGCTCCCTGAACTGAGCTCCAGACGAATGATCCAGGCAAGCGAGCCAGCACGTTTGAAGAATACCGCTGTAATTTAAACTCCTCCTTGATCTTCCCCCAAAGCATGGTAGAGAATCGAATCTCCATAAAGCCTTCTAACCCAATTTGAACAGTGTAATACGGACAGCAGGGAATAAATGGGTTTGATCAATTATGAATTTATAGGATATGTTAGTAAGCTGTTCAGACATACTCCTGCAATTCAGTATTTTGAACATTAATGCCATGCTACCTCGTTTTAAAATGCTGCATTTCAGAAAAATCTCGCTAAGGCATATTTGCATATTTGGAAATCTAATTAACCCAAGCATATCTTAAGGCTTTCAAGAAAGAACAGACAATAACATTTTTGTCAGCTGAATGTTTGCTTGAGGCTATGTAAGAATTTTATCATCTGGCATAATTTAACCCTTTAGTTCTTTTTTGTTTTTTATGTAATGGCTGTCCAATCAGGGACCGGGACAGATGGAGGCTTCCCTTCATTCGGGATAAAGACTTCAAAAGGAAAACTCACCTAAAAGGCTGTGCTGTGCTACTTGTAAATCCTAGCACCCAGGCAGGAGGCTTCTTCTGAGTTGTGGGCCAGTCTGGACTACTCAGTGAAACCCTGTCTAAAAGCAACCAGAGTCTACCTAGGAGCGCAGGGGTGACTGTCTCCAACCTCACCTGAGACCCTCTTCTCCCTTTCTTCGCCTTTCCCCCTCAATCCTTGAATTAGAGTTCAAGGGTTTCCATCACAGTGCAGATATTGCAACATGCCCTCAAGCTTTGTGGGAAACATTCAAAAGGCCAGGTGCTCAGAAACAGCACTGGCCAATCTGGCCCCACAGCTGCCTTCCCTCCCCTTAGTTTCCTAGTGGGCCGAGAGGTTCAGGGCTGCTCTAGCAGAGGGCTGGAGTTTAGTTCCCAGCACCCAGGTCAGGAAGCTTACACCTGCCGGTAAGTCCTGCTCTGGGGTGATCTGACCCCCCTTCTGGCCTTTGAAGGCAACTGCACTCTCAGGACAAAAACATAAATAAGAATAAAAATAGATCTTTTTAAAGGGGGGCAACATGAGCATAACGTAAATGTGTTTGCACACATCAGGTTCCTGTGAAAACCACTGGACAGCCAGAGAAAGCTGCAGCACAGTAGGTCAAGCAAGTCAGACCGTCACACAGCACAGGAAATGGCTTTCTGCGCCTTCATTTCTCCAGTGTGGCATGACCTGGGAGTGAACCAGATTCATCCAAATCTGTGGGTTCAGTCTTTCTGTCTGATTGCAGATAACCCTCCCGCTGACTGTCACTTCACCATCACCTTCTTTAACTGTTAACTAGCATACAAAGTAATGTGTTTCTACATTTGGTTTTGGTTGGTCCTACCCCGCCTCCCCACTTGCTGGCCCCACTTCTCCCTTGCAGCCTTCTCCCTCCAGCACTCGCTGTGCCTGTCATGCCACCCACAAGGCACTTCCTTTAAGCCTTTCCTTGTTCATCTGCCTCTTAACAGATGAACTCTTCATAAGCTGCACTCACTCTCACTCTCTAACACACACACACACACGCACACACACGCACGTATACAGTCAGAAGCCAGCATCCACACAACTTCCTGATTTAACTCCCACAAATAGCCCTGCTGTTTTGTGTATTTATACACTGGTAGTAGTATGTAATTATTAAGTATGTGACTGTTCAGGTTTTGATCATTTGTTCCTGATTCTATTCTCCCATCTACTCTGTGTGCAGTGCAGTGAGTTTTAAAAACATGTCTGCTGGGCTGGTGAGTGGCTCAGTAGAGAAAAGCACTTGTTGCCCTGCCTGATGTCAGCTCCAGGGCCCACACAGTGGGAGGAGAAGACAGACTCCTCAACGTTGTCCTCTGATCTTCACACAGCCATTATGGGAAGCCCTTCACCCACAGTGAAACAATGTAATAAAAAATTTTGAAAAGCACGTATGTCACCTCATAACAGAGGTCACTATAAATAATATTTTATTGTTGTATTAAAGATCAAAGAAAGGGCAGAGGACAGAGTCAATTGTGTTTTAGTGGATAAGTGAAATAAATGTTTGTATACATTTCCTGCTACTATGAATCTGTTGGTAAAACCCTTGGTTTCCATGGCTGTTGGTGCTTGAGGCTGTCATCTACTTACAGTCTTGCAACTCTCTCATTGTCACCTCCTCCAAAAGGTCCCCCTCATCTCTGGTACAGGGCTTATTACCTCACACTGCAATTCTGTTTACTTACAGCCCTCATTTGCTGTATTTTGAGCAATTTCGAACCTTCTTTGTATAAGCATTAAGATTCTGAATGTGTAGCAGACTGCCTAAAACAGGGGCGGTGCCCAGAAATTTAAGAGAAGAACAAAGGAATGTCATTTTTGCCCATTGTCCCCCACAGCTTGAGGGTAGTGCTTTTGCAGAACGGGTACTTAAAAAGCACTTCCTGGATGAAGAAAACAGTGGGCATCTGAGGGGCAAGAAGACAGCTTGCAAGGCTGTGTCTTGAAAGGTCAAAGTCCTTGCCTAAATAGCATAATATGTACCCTATAGAAATCTGAGAAGGAAGCTGACTGTGCTAGCCTGTGTAAAGGGCAGCTTTCTGATTCAGTGGGTCAACTGATGAGCCTTCCAGCCAGGGGCCCAGCTATCTCATCCTGAGTGCCTTCAAAGATTTAGATGTAGAAAACAATGTGTTATAATCAAGAAATTCCTGTAGTGTAAAAACAGGTTCTTTGCAATTTCACCCCTCTCCCATTTCTAGATTATGTGAATGGAGAAACTGGTCAGTACTGAAAAAGTAACGCAGTGTCTGTTCGCCATTAATAGTCTGATTGGCTCCTCACCTTCCCCTTTAGAAACCCTTCCCCACAGGACCCATTATATTCCAAAACATTTTGCATTTCTTTACAGAGTTTTAATAATTTTTGATGCTGCCTCTTAAAGGGTAGAAATTCATCAAATAAACAGTTTAATAAAAGCTTATACAATGTCAAACATAACAAAGAGTTCATCCCTAAGTTTCCTAAGTCCTTAGTATCACGTGAGTTTTACAGCACACCTGGCTAGCAAGCTGTGCTCGCCTGTGCCTGTTTCATGTGCTTCCTCCACACGTGGTGTTTGAAGGGCCCTGTCCCACTCTCTGCACAATGGCTCACTGTGCGTTGTACAGATGCAACATTCAGCTGCATCTCTCGCTAGCTTGTGGCTGGACCTTTGGGCCAGGAGACTGTCTAGGGCATGCCCTGTCTTAGTATTCTGCAAACCTCATCATAGGACCTAGGTATACCACAGCAGAGCAAAGCTACTCAGAAAGCCGTGTGCTGAAACGGTTACCACTGCTCCCGGCTACCTCAAGTTCACAGTTGATCTCTGGTCATGTCTGCTCTCAAAGTGTTATGTGCTGCCTGCGTAAGCTTTGCTCAAAATATACCCTTGAATCTCTTCTCTATTTCTCAAATATGATTTATATAATTTATTACCACAATTTTGAATTCCAGTTCTAGGTTTCTAAGTGTAACTCCTGTTAACTTACTGTAATCTCCAAACTAAGTATGGCTTTAATTCTGCCACCTACACGTGTAATAATGAAAATGCAGACCAGAATCTGTTGTGAGCACTAGGGCAGAATCCTGATGGTCTCCAATCAGAGGCCCCTGTGCTTTATGAGGGAGGATCACAAGTGCCTGATTATCACGGCAGACAAAAATCTTACCTATTGATAAAGACAGAAATTTGTGAAGCTGAGCTAAAGCCAATCCTAACATGATAATGATTGTATCCATTCACATCTTTTAGCCTGTGTGGGTTAATAATTTATCACAGAATGAAATTTTATCACTTTGGATATTTACAAAACAAACAAAAAGTCATAACTAACATTTACTACCCTAGCTTATCATTACAGGATAGTGTGTGTGTGTGTATGTGTGTGTGTGTGTGTGTAAAGTGACTTTGACTTTTTGCCTGTCATTCACGTGTTTACCATCACCCTCAGCTCTCACTGGGACTTTTAAAGCTTGAGTAACTGGAGCGGAGGAGTTAGCTCCATTGTAAGCTGCTGGCCTTGCAAGACTGAGAACTGAGACCAACCCACAGCAAAAACCTGGCCACAGCAGGTACACAACCTGTAGCTGCCAGGACTAAGGAGGAACGAGGAATGGGCAAGACAGGAGGTGGGCAGCAGTCTCAAGGTTGATACCAAGGACGGCCTGCACACACAGCATATGCACACACACACACACACACACACACACACACCCTGTGGTAACTGACTACAGCATTCGTTCCTGTAGGGTACAGATCGGAGCCTAAGAAATGCAGAGGACTGAGCCCAGAGGACTCAGGCAGATGTGACCTGCAACAAGGGATAGCAAGTGACCTGACAGGAAGAGGTGCAGCTCAGCCACAGGGCTGCTCTGGCATGAGGCTCCAGAGCAATGATGACGACGACGACGACGACGATGACGATGATGACGACAATGACAATGATGACAACACCACCCCCCACCACCGAGATTTAAATTAAGAACACCCCTTTGCTCTCTAGATCTCACTTTACATACTGTATCACACTGTTGAGAAAGAACACAGAAATGCCACCATAACTGAGGTAATCTTTCTTCACAGGACATTTAAACTAGAAAGGCAAACTGAGTTTTCACTTCAATAGACCCAACCCCATCAGCTTCCAGGAGACACTTGGTCATGGGGGCTCCAATGCTGAGAAACACAAGAATCACACATTTGGACAGCGGACACACTGTCCTCTAAAGCAGAGCCAATGAGCAGTATCCACTCATTTAAACTTCAACAGCTTTAGGGAGTTTCTTAGTAGATTACTTTAAAATGTCTTTCTGCTCCAGGTCCATTTATCTCAGACCACTACACTACACTGTGCCACTGACTATTACGTATTTACTAAGCCGTGTACCAAGGACTCTGGAGACAATTTCAGTTGACTCAGGGTTATTGGATACTTGACAATGGGATACACTCCAACCAAAAAGAGAACCTGTATCAAAAGGAGGAGAAGGAAACTGAGCTGTGATGTTCAGCAAGGAGTTAGTGAGCTGACCTTGGAATTGTATAAACACACGGTTCCTTCTCATTTAGTTTTCTGCTGGCATAGACAGTTCTGTCTGTACATAATGTTAATGCATCATTTATTTATATCAAAAGCCTGCCCTAGACAAGAGTCCTAAAAATACAGCAAGATGACAGTCTTTGTTCGGGGAGGAAAAGGACCTGAGAAAGGTCTCACTCCTGCCTATGCTATTCTCTGAAATGAATGCTCCGCTCTGATATCCAGGTTCCAGTCACTGAGCTACGAGATCCCTATAAAAACACTCATGTGTGCACCTCCTCCCTCCTCTTCTGCACGTGTTGTCTGACTGTGCAGGGGCGCCTCCAGGGACGCAGGGGTAGGGCGTTGATACAAAGGACCAGTTAAGGAGACTTCCTAAAAATTCAGGAAATTTACTGTCCTCCAAGGTTTGATTTATTTCATTAAATTTTTGCATGCAATAAGTTTAGTTAAGATTAAGTCAATGACACATAAACAGATTCGATAAATACTGTAATATTTATTTTCAATTCAAATCCCTCACTATTATATAATCTATTTCTACTACATAACACCCAATACTTGTTTTTTTTTTCTTAAATTCTATGTAAAATTCAAGATTAAGGATGTAGGTAAAAGTCAGTCTCTGTCTGTCTGTCTGTCTGTCTGTCTGTCTCTCCTTTTGCCACCATCTATTATATTAAAGAAAATCAAAGTCATTGCCTGGGATTTTTTTTAAATTACATGATGGTTTTCATTTGGGAATTTAGGGTTAGTGGATTGTGACTTAACTGATATGGACAAGATGAATTTCGTGTGTTTTTCTCAAAGACAGAATTGTAGCCATAGAAAGGAATGTTGAGCCATGTAGCCTAAGGTAATAAAGATGGTAACAGTTCACTGCTGTTACCAGGACTGAGATTGTGAAACAGCTGCCTATGGAGAATACCACAGGTTTGGTCATGAGGTTTAGGAAGAATCTCATTCTTGCTCCTTGGTTGAATTCTCCTTTCTGTTTTTTTATTGTTTGTTTTGTTTTTTAAAGAAAACATAAATGTGGTTGATCTAATAGGGTAACAACATTTTATTGGTGAAATGCTTACTACTCAAATATCAACAGATATATACTACCAAGTGGTGGTATATTATCAAAATGAATATAAATATTAGGGTACTCAAGCACTTTGTTTTACAACACATGGAACTAGGGACTCAGAAGCAGCAATTTCACCAAAGAGATTAGAATCATAGGATACTATTTCTAAATCTTTCAACTGTTATGCTACAAACAGATGCCCATTCTTACAGATAAAAATTGTTAACCTATGAACTTAAAGTCAAATGCAATTCTGAGAAGATTGGGTGATAGTCTTGCACTTGACGTATGGCTGGGAAGAATCATGACTTTTGAAAAGTCTATCGCATCTTTACTGGTCATATCAAGTATACAGAATAGTTTAGGTATTCAGAGAGCTGAACTAGCTAGGATCTATTGTCTATGATTTTTCTTCTCACTACCAACCAGATGACAAAGAGTTAGCAAATGACTGTGTTTGTTTCATGAAGTACTAAAGCCGGTGCAGAAATGAAGAGAGAAAGGCGACAGCAGGCCTCTCAGGAGTCCTGCTGAAAGCCTAGGTTAAGTGCGGATGATGCCCAAGGCAGAGGGTAAGGAGAGGTGACTGCTCATGACTTCCTAAGATTTACTTTTGCTTTGACGATCTGAAAATACCCACTTCAGATAACAGTGAAAAACTACCATAAGACATGAGCAGGGGAAAAAAAAGATTTGTTTCTTTAAAAAAAAAAAGCTTTCTTAAAAAAAATAGCATTTCCCCTATTGTTCTTTGGAACGAGTCATGATATGACAACCACTTGGAGAAAAACAAAAGATAAAAGATATAATGAGACAAAACTCAACCTGAATAGGTAGTTCTAACACTGGGATCTCAAGCTCCACTAGTTATAAACAAGAGATGGTTTTAGTCTCAAGGAGTGTGTGTGTGTGTGTGTGTGTGTGTGTGTGTGTGTGTGTGTGTCTGTGTCTGTGTGTCTGTGTGTGTGCCTGTGTGTGTGTGTCTGTGTGTGTGTCTATGTGCCTCTGTGTGTGTGTGTGTCTGAGTGTGTGCCTGTGTGTGTGTGTGCCTGTGTGTGTGTGTGTCTGTGTGTGTGTGCCTGTGTGTGTGTCTATGTGCCTGTGTGTTGGTGTGTGTGTGTGTGTCTGAGTGTGTGACTGTGCGTGTGTTGGTGTGTATGTGTGTGTGTCTATGTGCCTGTGTGTGTGTGTCTGAGTGTGTGCCTGTGTGTGTGTGTGTGACTGTGCGTGTGTTGGTGTGTATGTGTGTGTGTCTATGTGCCTGTGTGTGTGTGTGTCTGAGTGTGTGACTGTGCGTGTGTTGGTGTGAGTGTGTGTGTGTGTCCCACGTGCACACATGCAGGAGGAGGGCATTATAAATTTTAGAATGTGCTAAGACAATAAGAAACATTCCAAAGCTGTTCCTGTACCCAGTATCATGTATGACCAACATGGTTTTAGAACCCACCAGAGAAGGGGGTTAGAAATTTAAAGAGTAAAACAAACAAACAAAAATACGTATCCCTTATTACTACCTAGGAACAAGACTATCTAGCTGTATGTCTTATTATTCACAGGGGATAATCTTTCTGAGAGGGTTTACTAAGAGCTGTGCAGCAAAATCAGAAATCAGTCATCTGTAGGTTTCATACTTGGTGTCTGGGTAAGAACTGACTATTGCTCTTTTTGAAGTTGTTCTTTTAATTAGTGGGTTATCATTCATTTTCTTTGTAATTTTCAAAACGATAACACACACACACACACTTTAATAGTATTCAGATACAATGCTAGAAACCTAATTTATTGCAGGTGAATTTCCAATAATCACAGTTGCTACAGATAACAGTGCTTATCACCATCTGTCCCTCATTCACAGGAGAAACAGAAACAGAAACGACTATTGCCCGGGTTAGCCTAGGTATTTATGAACCTTGAAATCCGCCATTCTTTGCAGGCACCTGACAGTCCTCAGTGCGAGTTTATGACCGTCCAAGCGACTGGCTCCAGACAAACATGATAAGGACACTGTACAAGGATGCACACTGTGGGGTCACATGCTGGACAACTTTCCCTGGATAACACTGACAATGTCCCTTCAAGATGAAATCCTGGTACAGTCTGTTGTTTGACTCAGGTTAAATACATTCCTTGAAAGCTTAGACGAATTAAATACAGAAAGGTAGTGGGGGGGGTGGTTAGGTGATGGCAGATAAAATAAGGCTGCGGCTCTTTATGCAGAGATAGGAGAGGAAAGCTGGCCAGAGATCTAGGCTTGAGAGTGGGACAAGGGGCTCTGACCCTCAAAATGTTTGTGTTAGCAGAATCGCCCGGGGTTGGTGAGAATGGGTTGCTGGTCCCTATGCCCAGAGCTTATGACTCCCTTGGGCTGTGGAGTGGCCTAGAAATCTGCCAACTCCCTGTTTCTGAGTGGCACTGCTGCAAGTGGGCAGGGCTCTGAACACCATGTCTGAGAGAGCACCCAGGTTTCACCCCTAGGTCTTATGAAGCATGGCCCTGCTCACTGATTAACCTCTCTAAAACCCTGGTTCCTAATTTAGGAGACAGAGCTGACTATGTCCTGCGAACTGCACAGGCTGACGCGTGGGAAGTGATTATTCTGGTGTTTAACATATAACAGCTCCATAGGGTCTCGTCGGGAGCCAGTAGAATCCAAAGCTCAATGACGTGCATACGGGAAGTCTATGCAAGTCTCTTTGGAGTAGGTAGAACTGCGGGCACAGACACGATGCCCACAGGAGAGGATAAAGTCAGAGCAGGCTGGATACGATGCAGTTTTAGTTGTCTTTCTGATGAATTATTGAGTCGGGCTAATCATATCATTGATACCTCCTTAAATTCTCAGTAATTCAATCACAGCCAGCACATCAATGTTAAGGGAATCCATGGTAACCACACACAGTAAACATCCGCCTACATGTTAGCGCCGGCAATTATTTGGCATTTGTTCCGTTAGTTAAACTGTGTAATAGTGTGTGAGAATCGTTTCTGCATCCTTGACCCTTTGAAAAGCTGCTTTTTCCAGCCCAGGCTCCCTTTGGGGAGGGGAACCTCGCAGCTGGGACTCCAGACACCTATTCTCTCGCAGGGCCCCTTGAGGAGGGAGGCAGGAAGGGTTAGGAGAAGGGTTCAGGATCTACCCATAAGGGAGGAATATTGAAGACAGTCATTCTGTCTGGAAGACAACCACTAACGTCGTTCACTGTTAACTGCTGTTTCTCATGAACGCAAAGCTTCAGCGTACACCAAGTTTTAGGTGCGTGTAGCCCAGCAGAAAAAAATGAGATTTCAAGTGACTTCTTACTTCAAGAAATACAACTGTTTGCTTTTCTCTAAGATTTATATGGAAAAGCGAAGAGATTTAGAAAATAAATAATCTTGAACAAGAACAGTGTTAAATGTAAGCACATCCTGCAGGCTCTGACAATCCTTAAATTTAATCTTTTTCTGGGGGCTCTGGAGGAGTCTTGTTTGAAGCAGACCAACAGATTCCTATCAACTGACACAGCTCAGTTACAGGCAGAGCAAGATGGAGCTGCCAGATGAATCCTAAGCTGTAGTTATCAGGAAAAGGCACCGGGGGCGGGAGGAAGGTGGCTTCCAAGTTTTATTCTGGACAGTTCAGAAAACTAAAACCAAAGCAGACCATGAAGGCACCTAAAACAATGAGACTCTTGTCACAGACAAAATGGGAGAAGAGGCTGCTTAGCAGATGACCCGCCCACTGGGCTTGGTGTGTTCATTTCCTCCTGTGGGAAGGAGATTTGAGGGTAGGGGGCAAGAGTGAGGAAGTCACCCGCTCCACAGGGCCCGAGCGTCCCACTGCTGAGAAGGACTCTTTGTCACTCTGCCCTGAAGATGGCACCTTTTCCTGAAGGGCCTCTCGGATGGCAGCAGCAGCTTCTGTCTTACAAACAACGCAGCGAACTATGAGGGAAAGGCAGGGAACACCACACAGGAAAAGCACCCTTGCTGTTCTCCTGTCAGGCGAAGGGAAGAAAAGCCAGCCCATAGGCAGATAGTACAAGTCTCACCCAGTTGGCTTCCCTCCCCCATCCACCCTTGTTACAGCTCAAATGGCCTCCTCATGGGTAAAGCTGTGCTTGAATTTAACTTTATTAGACAAAATGTACAACATAATTTCCTAAACTGAGGCCGACTGTGAAATACGTTTTACATGACTACTAGCTCTGTGTGTGATGTCTCCAGTGAGGTGGGGTGTAGAGACCCAACTCTAACCACAACTGAATGACAAGCTTCATATAATGTTTGCTGGGAAAATTAAATCAAAGGCAAAGATGATCTTTGAGCACAAAGAGACAAACTATTTGCGTATACGGTGCTCTCTATGTAAGGGGTAGGGAGTATTTTTCACTGATAGTTGGAAATGTTGTAAGTGGGTTTTCTTTCATTTGCAACAGAGACTTACAGGGGAGTTTGTGCGCTAACACACACCAGGCTTGCTGTACCAGATTACTGTACTGGCCATCGATGCCTTTTCTGTACAAAAGACGTTTAGAATAGGATGTTGAGGTTCATAAAGATACAAATCCTCCACCATCAACAATGTGAGCTCCGAGTGAGTTCTCTGTACTGGCAGCGTTCACTGACTGCCGTGATAGCTGTAAAGGCAACCGCAGTTCAAAGTAAACACTCTGCTGCCGAGAACCAGAGGTGAACATACCCATTTGTTCCCAGTGCTGCCAGGCTAGACTTCATTTATGCAGCTTTTAGGTTAGTTGACAGGACACACAGACATGGCTTCCATAAACCATTTTACTGAGCGTATATCCTGACTTCAGTGTCATAATAAGAAATGGGAGGTGATCTGTCTTCATGTCATATTTAATAGATTTCTAGTAAACAGCCCACGAGTGACTGTTCTAACAGGTGATAGGCTCTATCAATGTCCTGCTGTACTCATAATTAAGGGTCCATTCTAATCAGGACCCCAGCGAGTGAACAAAAGCCATGGTCTCCATGTCTCTTGGTCCTGACAGCCAAGGTGCTAGCCATCCTTTGCCCCACTGACATTACAGCCTATGGGAGCTGCTAACTAGTCTGAAAAAAGAAAAAACAAAAAACAAAACAAAAAACAAAACAAAATGCCCCAAACAAAACAAAGAAAGAAATCCTTAAAACAAAAAACACACCTGGAATTCTGTCTAAGGCCTTTACTGACCCTTTCTTTTCCTGGCTTCCTGGTTCCTTTGGTCAGCCTCTGTGTCTCCTTCATTTCTCTGTCATAGAGAGACATAACTGGCAGGTCTGAATGGTGCTATTTCTACCCAGACGTGGTGCTGCCTTGCTTTTCTTCCAGGTGGGAGTTGCCTGCCTTTGAGCTGCAGATTATCTATGGCTTTTTGAAAAAACAAACAAACAAAACCCAAAACCATTTAACTGACTTCATAATAAAATCAACATCAAAATGGCAGAGAGAATGAAGATGCTGGAGGTCTTAAGGCTCTCCCCAAAAAACAAATCCGAGTCCACCAAAAAATTCATGGGACAAAACTGTAAATCCTGGCGTGCACTCCAAAGGTACCCTGGGAGAATCATCATTTTAATATGCAGTCTGGGAAAGCAGGGCAGAGTCTGGGAGGGACTGGTGCTTGGCTGGGATGCACCGTGTTGTACCTGCAGCGGTCCACACAAGGAACGAAGGGGAAAGGCTGGTTATGGCCCTGATCAACAGGGCCTGAGAGAAACAGAGACAGACACAGGGAGAGCCAGGTTGGATGGAGCCATTTCTGATTCTGTAAGACTTTCTAAGTCTTGTTTTGTAAGAGTCAGGTGAGCAAGTCTTAGTAATTCATATGAGTAATTCCCATAATTCCCAGCTTCCCCAGTCTGAACCGGCTGTGTCAAGGTAGTGAGCGTACAGGGAAGAAGCCACACAGGACAGTAGGTTGTCATCCGAACTGTTCTGAAGGTTGGCCTAGAAATTTAAAACACTTTCAAAGCATCCGAGTTCAGTTTCTACTGCACTTCATTTTGAAGCTATAGTGTCTTACGAACGTCTAACATGACGCAATCCCTGTGTTTCTAAGACTCGTACACGGTGTGCTGCTATTAACAAGTGAGCTCCTGTGGTTGGCACGGCAGGGATGGCTGGGTCTTCAGTGCTGGGCTGTGTGGATGCCAACTGGACACTTCAGGTGTCAGGTAGCTGTGGGCTCCTGGTCCTCTTGGGCTTTACTGCACACCACACCCTTCCCTTTACTGGCTGCAATTCAAGAATGACTTGGTTTTGTGCAAGCAAAAGAGTCTAACTAGCAGCTGAGTCAAAGTCGATCGCGTACTAGCTGGTTGCCATGCCATCCAGGTCCTGCCTGCTCTGCACTGGCGTTAAGGCATAGCTTTAGGTAGATAATACTTAAGTACCCAAGGGGTCATCTATTTGCACACTACTTTACACCACTGTAGCACGCAGTCAAGGCATGTGCATAACGTTATCAAATGTGTATTTTGGGGCAAGGAAAAGAAGGTCTTCTACTGAAGCTGTGTGCACTTTTCTAGAGTAAGAACTTTACCCTGAAGTCCCACACCCGTGGATCCCAGCCCGCAGCAGCTCTCTGCTCCCAGACCCGGTGAGAGAGAGACCCAACCGCCTGGTCAGGTGGGCACTCCTGAGGGTGCAGAGCGGAAGAGACCACCAACACTGCTCACCCCTGCCCACATCCCTGGCCCAAGAGGAAACTGTATAAGGCCTTGGGGCTCCCGTGGGGGAGGGCCCAGGAGCGGCAGGACCCCTGCCTGAGACACTGCCGGAAACTGAAGGAAACAGACCGGATAAACAGTTCTCTGCACCCAAATCCCGTGGGAGGGAGAGCTAAACCTTCAGAGAGGCAGACAAGCCTGGGAAACCAGAAGAGACTGCTCCCTGCACACACATCTCGGACGCCAGAGGAAAAAGCCAAAGACCATCTGGAACCCTGGTGCACTGAAGCTCCCGGAAGGGGCGGCACAGGTCTTCCTGGTTGCTGCCGCTGCAGAGAGCCCGTGGGCAGCACCCCACGAGCGAACTTGAGCCTCGGGACCACAGGTAAGACCAAATTTTCTGCTGCAAGAAAGCTGCCTGGTGAACTCAAGACACAGGCCCACAGGAACAGCTGAAGACCTGTAGAGAGGAAAAACTACACGCCCGAAAGCAGAACACTCTGTCCCCATAACTGACTGAAAGAGAGGAAAACAGGTCTACAGCACTCCTGACACACAGGCTTATAGGACAGTCTAGCCACTGTCAGAAATAGCAGAACAAAGTAACACTAGAGATAATCTGATGGCGAGAGGCAAGCGCAGGAACCCAAGCAACAGAAACCAAGACTACATGGCACCATCGGAGCCCAATTCTCCCATCAAAACAAACATGGAATATCCAAACACACCAGAAAAGCAAGATCTAGTTTCAAAATCATTTTTGATCATGATGCTGGAGGACTTCAAGAAAGATGTGAAGAACTCCCTTAGAGAACAAGTAGAAGCCTACAGAGAGGAATCGCAAAAATGCCTGAAAGAATTCCAGGAAAACATAAATAAACAAGTAGAAGCCCATAGAGAGGAGACACAAAAATCCCTGAAAGAATTCCAGGAAAACACAATCAAACAGTTGAAGGAATTAAAAATGGAAATAGAAGCAATCAAGAAAGAACACATGGAAACAACCCTGGATATAGAAAACCAAAAGAAGAGACAAGGAGCTGTAGATACAAGCTTCACCAACAGAATACAAGAGATGGAAGAGAGAATCTCAGGAGCAGAAGATTCCATAGAAATCATTGACTCAACTGTCAAAGATAATGTAAAGCGGAAAAAGGTACTGGTCCAAAACATACAGGAAATCCAGGACTCAATGAGAAGATCAAACCTAAGGATAATAGGTATAGAAGAGAGTGAAGACTCCCAGCTCAAAGGACCAGTAAATATCTTCAACAAAATCATAGAAGAAAACTTCCCTAACCTAAAAAAAGAGATACCCATAGACATACAAGAAGCCTACAGAACTCCAAATAGATTGGACCAGAAAAGAAACACCTCCCGTCACATAATTGTCAAAACACCAAACGCACAAAATAAAGAAAGAATATTAAAAGCAGTAAGGGAAAAAGGTCAAGTAACATATAAAGGCAGACCTATCAGAATCACACCAGACTTCTCGCCAGAAACTATGAAGGCCAGAAGATCCTGGACTGATGTCATACAGACCCTAAGAGAACACAAATGCCAGCCCAGGTTACTGTATCCAGCAAAACTCTCAATTAACATTGATGGAGAAACCAAGATATTCCATGACAAAACCAAATTTACACAATATCTTTCTACAAATCCAGCACTACAAAGGATAATAAATGGTAAAGCCCAACATAAGGAGGCAAGCTATACCCTAGAAGAAACAAGAAACTAATCGTCTTGGCAACAAAACAAAGAGAATGAAAGCACACAAACATAACCTCACATCCAAATATGAATATAACGGGAAGCAATAACCACTATTCCTTAATATCTCTCAACATCAATGGCCTCAACTCCCCCAATAAAAAGAAATAGATTAACAAACTGGATACGCAACGAGGACCCTGCATTCTGCTGCCTACAGGAAACACACCTCAAAGACAAAGACAGACATTACCTCAGAGTGAAAGGCTGGAAAACAACTTTCCAAGCAAATGGTCAGAAGAAGCAAGCTGGAGTAGCCATTCTAATATCAAATAAAATCAATTTCCAACTAAAAGTCATCAAAAAAGATAAGGAAGGACACTTCATATTCATCAAAGGAAAAATCCACCAAGATGAACTCTCAATCCTAAATATCTATGCCCCAAATACAAGGGCACCTACATACGTAAAAGAAACCTTACTAAAGCTCAAAACACACATTGCACCTCACACAATAATAGTGGGAGATTTCAACACCCCACTCTCATCAATGGACAGATCATGGAAACAGAAATTAAACAGTGATGTCGACAGACTAAGAGAAGTCATGAGCCAAATGGACTTAACGGATATTTATAGAACATTCTATCCTAAAGCAAAAGGATATACCTTCTTCTCAGCACCTCATGGTACTTTCTCCAAAATTGACCATATAATTGGTCAAAAAACGGGCCTCAACAGGTACAGAAAGATAGAAATAATCCCATGCGTGCTATCGGACCATCACGGCCAAAAACTGGTCTTCAATAACAATAAGGGAAGAATGCCCACATATACGTGGAAATTGAACAATGCTCTACTCAATGATAACCTGGTCAAGGAAGAAATAAAGAAAGAAATTAAAAACTTTTTAGAATTTAATGAAAATGAAGGTACAACATACCCAAACTTATGGGACACAATGAAAGCTGTGCTAAGAGGAAAACTCATAGCACTGAGTGCCTGCAGAAAGAAACAGGAAAGAGCATATGTCAGCAGCTTGACAGCACACCTAAAAGCTCTAGAACAAAAAGAAGCAAATACACCCAGGAGGAGTAGAAGGCAGGAAATAATCAAACTCAGAGCTGAAATCAACCAAGTAGAAACAAAAAGGACCATAGAAAGAATCAACAGAACCAAAAGTTGGTTCTTTGAGAAAATCAACAAGATAGATAAACCCTTAGCCAGACTAACGAGAGGACACAGAGAGTGTGTCCAAATTAACAAAATCAGAAATGAAAAGGGAGACATAACTACAGATTCAGAGGAAATTCAAAAAATCATCAGATCTTACTAAAAAAACCTATATTCAACAAAACTTGAAAATCTTCAGGAAATGGACAATTTCCTAGACAGCTACCAGGTATCGAAGTTAAATCAGGAACAGATAAACCAGTTAAACAACCCCATAACTCCTAAGGAAATAGAAGCAGTCATTAAAGGTCTCCCAACCAAAAAGAGCACAGGTCCAGACGGGTTTAGTGCAGAATTCTATCAAACCTTCATAGAAGACCTCATACCAATATTATCCAAACTATTCCACAAAATTGAAACAGATGGAGCACTACCGAATTCCTTCTACGAAGCCACAATTACTCTTATACCTAAACCACACAAAGACACAACAAAGAAAGAGAACTTCAGACCAATTTCCCTTATGAATATCGACGCAAAAATACTCAATAAAATTCTGGCAAACCGAATTCAAGAGCACATCAAAACAATCATCCACCATGATCAAGTAGGCTTCATCCCAGGCATGCAGGGATGGTTTAATATACGGAAAACCATCAACGTGATCCATTATATAAACAAGCTGAAAGAACAGAACCACATGATCATTTCATTAGATGCTGAGAAAGCATTTGTCAAAATCCAACACCCCTTCATGATAAAAGTCCTGGAAAGAATAGGAATTCAAGGCCCATACCTGAACATAGTAAAAGCCATATACAGCAAACCAGTTGCTAACATTAAACTAAATGGAGAGAAACTTGAAGCAATCCCACTAAAATCCGGGACTAGACAAGGCTGCCCACTCTCTCCCTACTTATTCAATATAGTTCTTGAAGTTCTAGCCAGAGCAATCAGACAACAAAAGGAGATCAAGGGGATACAGATCGGAAAAGAAGAGGTCAAAATATCACTATTTGCAGATGACATGATAGTATATTTAAGTGATCCCAAAAGTTCCACCAGAGAACTACTAAAGCTGATAAACAACTTCAGCAAAGTGGCTGGGTATAAAATTGACTCAAATAAATCAGTTGCCTTCCTCTATACAAAAGAGAAACAAGCCGAGAAAGAAATTAGGGAAACGACACCCTTCATAATAGACCCAAATAATATAAAGTACCTCGGTGTGACTTTAACCAAGCAAGTAAAAGATCTGTACAATAAGAACTTCAAGACACTGAGGAAAGAAATTGAAGAAGACCTCAGAAGATGGAAAGATCTCCCATGCTCATGGATTGGCAGGATTAATATAGTAAAATGGCCATTTTACCAAAAGCAATCTACAGATTCAATGCAATCCCCATCAAAATACCAATCCAATTCTTCAAAGAGTTAGACAGAACAATTTGCAAATTCATCTGGAATAACAAAAAACCCAGGATAGCTAAAGCTATCCTTAACAATAAAAGGACTTCAGGGAGAATCACTATCCCTGAACTCAAGCAGTATTACAGAGCAATAGTGATAAAAACTGCATGGTATTGGTACAGAGACAGACAGATAGACCAATGGAATAGAATTGAAGACCCAGAAATGAACCCACACACCTATGGTCACTTGATTTTTGACAAAGGAGCCAAAACCATCCAATGGAAAAAAGATAGCATTTTCAGCAAATGGTGCTGGCTCAACTGGAGGTCAACATGTAGAAGAATGCAGATCGATCCATGCTTATCACCCTGTACAAAGCTTAAGTCCAAGTGGATCAAGGACCTCCACATCAAACCAGACACACTCAAACTAATAGAAGAAAAACTAGGGAAGCATCTGGAACACATGGGCACTGGAAAAAATTTCCTGAACAAAACACCAATGGCTTACGCTCTAAGATCAAGAATCGACAAATGGGATCTCATAAAACTGCAAAGCTTCTGTAAGGCAAAGGACACTCTGGTTAGGACAAAACGGCAACCAACAGATTGGGAAAAGATCTTTACCAATCCTACAACAGATAGAGGCCTTATATCCAAAATATACAAAGAACTCAAGAAGTTAGACCGCAGGGAAACAAATAACCCTATTAAAAAATGGGGTTCAGAGCTAAACAAAGAATTCACAGCTGAGGAATGCCGAATGGCTGAGAAACACCTAAAGAAATGTTCAACATCTTTAGTCATAAGGGAAATGCAAATCAAAACAACCCTGAGATTTCACCTCACACCAGTGAGAATGGCTAAGATCAAAAACTCAGGTGACAGCAGATGCTGGCGAGGATGTGGAGAAAGAGGAACACTCCTCCATTGTTGGTGGGATTGCAGATTGGTAAAACCATTCTGGAAATCAGTCTGGAGGTTCCTCAGAAAATTGGACATTGAACTGCCTGAGGATCCAGCTATACCTCTCTTGGGCATATACCCAAAAGATTCCTCAACATACAAAAGAGACACGTGCTCCACTATGTTCATCGCAGCCTTATTTATAATAGCCAGAAACTGGAAAGAACCCAGATGCCCTTCAACAGAGGAATGGATACAGAAAATGTGGTACATCTACACAATGGAATATTACTCAGCTATCAAAAACAATGAGTTTATGAAATTCGTAGGCAAATGGTTGGAACTGGAAAATATCATCCTGAGTGAGCTAACCCATTCACAGAAAGACATACATGGTATGCATTCATTGATAAGTGGCTATTAGCCCAAATGCTTGAATTACCCTAGATCCCTAGAACAAACGAAACTCAAGACGGATGATCAAAATGTGAATGCTTCACTCCTTCTTTAAATGAGGAAAAAGAATACCCTTGACAGGGAAGGGAGAGGCAAAGATTAAAACAGAGAGTGAAGGAACACCCATTCAGAGCCTGCCACACATATGACCCATACATATACAGCCACCCAATTAGAGAAGATGGATGAAGCAAAGAAGTGTAGACCGACAGGAACCGGATGTAGATCGCTCCTGAGAGACACAGCCAGAATACAGCAAATACAGAGGCGTATGCCAGCAGCAAACCACTGAACTGAGAGTAGGTCCCCCGTTGAAGGAATCAGAGAAAGAACTGGAAGAGCTTGAAGGGGCTCGAGACCCCAAAAGTACAACAATGTCAAGCAACCAGAGCTTCCAGGGAATAAGCCACTACCTAAAGACTATACATGGACTGACCCTGGACTCTGACCCCATAGGTAGCAATGAATATCCTAGTAAGAGCACCAGTGGAAGGGGAAGCCCTGGGTCCTGCTAAGACTGAACCCCCAGTGAACTAGACTATGGGGGGAGGGCGGCAATGGGGGGAGGGTTGGGAGGGGAACACCCATAAGGAAAGGGAGGGGGGAGGGGGATGTTTGCCCGGAAATCGGGAAAGGGAATAACACTTGAAATGTATATAAGAAATACTCAAGTTAATAAAAAAAAAAAAAAAGAAATCTCTGGAAACTTACAAAGGAAAAAGAAAAGAAATTACAAATCAGTCAAAATATTTTAATGATGTCACCCAGCCAGATCGTTTCTTCTTTGGGAACTGATGTGCCCATGATATATTATGTCTTAGGAAAGTGTCCTACAGCTTAATTTTATCTTAAGTCAATGCAACCTGACAATTGGTGGAATAAATATGATAAAATACTAATATGCTAGGAGTGGCAAATCTTGTATTCAAATTGATCCTATTTAGATATAATGTTTCTTCAGGGAATACTGCCATTAACCACTTAGGAATGATACTGTTTCATGTAAAATTATGACTTCATCAAACTTACTAGTGTCATTTGTATTCCGATCTGGAAAGAGGAGGGCCTCTTTATCAGAGGAAAAGTGTTGTTCAGAAAATGATTCTGTGTCTTTCAAATTTATTTTTATTTATTTATTATACTCATTATTTCAAAATTATTTTTAAAAATAAACTTTGGAGTTGGCAAAAAAAAAAAAAAAAAAAAAAAGAACTTTACCCTAACCTTTTGCAGGAAATCAGAATGAATTAGCAAGGCACTTCCCATAAGCTGCTATGTCATCACGCCAGGAGTCTGACCAATCCCTTTTCACGGAAGCCTGGAAACGTCAAGTTCATTTTCAAACCCATGGCTAGTTTCATCTAGTTTAAACCCAATAACAAAATAGAAGCTGACTTGAAGGTTGGGGGTGGAATTCTGCAGGCCACTGTCCTTAACAGTTGATAATCCGTGTGAGGCAGGCATACCGCATACTGCTGTGACAAAGGTGACAGAAAAACTCCTGTGACCAAATTAATCGGAAATGGATGCCTCAGCCTTGTGATCCCCTTTCAGGGTTTGAAGGATTCTATGCACCTCTGGAGCACGCCCTGCCTAGGATGGTGAGTCCTTGTGCTGCTGACATCTGGCTGACATGACGAGTTTTGCCCATGGTCTCCAGAGAAAGCTCAAGGTTCAGTGGAAGGGGTGCAGACTGGGGATCTGTTCCAGAATTAACCGGGAGAACACTCCTGCTTTTCTGTTGGGAACGTGTCAGTTTGAGGTCTATTCCCCTTCCATCTGTCCTGTGTTTCCAGGCTGCTCTAAGGAACCTTAAACCCTTAATCCATCTCTAGCCTTCTTCATTTCTGTCATCCTGCTGAGAAACAAAATAGTGCACAGTGTTCTGCCAGGTCAACTGTACCTCCTGCCCACGTCATTCTTATAGCCATGGTCATCTGAACCTCCTGCCCGCACCATTCTTACACCCATTGGAGTGGCGAAAATGGTGACTAATCCCAACATGTGAAGTGGTGACACTGTGTAAGAGGCAAATGGCAACCAGCTAGAAATCTACAAATAGCTGAGGAAAAAAGGCCAAGCGTTACACAGAGCCCGAACACTGCTAATTAAATGACCACATATTATACTAGCTGCTAATTTTAAACGAATGGCTATCTTTGGGTGCTGTCCTCTGAAACAATACAGTAGTGTTTGGAGGAGAGGAGAGGACAGAGAAGCCACTTGGCACCTGTGGTCTCTGCTGATGTTAGAAAATGCAAACGGGATACTTCGTTACTTTAAAAACATGCTACTAACTTTGGAAGCTTATGCTAATGCCCACTGTGGTTAAATGATGCTATATTTCTGACCAGAAATATAGTCTGCACTGTGGTTTATGTGCGGTCTAGTCTACCAAGTGACCAGAATAAGCGAGTGGAAGAATAAATAAATAACACAAACCTATGCGGGAACAAACACAGCCTGATGCTTGCTCTACGGATTTTCAAAACCTCTTACTTTGGCAAACAAACTCTGACAAAAATAATGTTAAAAAAACCAAAACCCTGGAGTAGAAATCATTCTGATAGACATTTCTCATTGGCAGGCTTGGTTTCTAATTCCGAAAGTGTCAATTCTCATAAGTTAATCCTCCTTTGTTAGGGAAGAGAAGAATGTGAGATCAAATGTAAAGAAAGACAGCAAGTCATGTTAAACTGAGTGAGCAAAAGAGCATGAAGTGCAGAATAGTTCAGATATCGCTTTATCTGCACTGTGAAAACAACTCTTAAGAATTCCCTTTTAACTCACATACTTCATCTTGTGGGGCTGTCTTTTATTATTGAAACATTTTTGTATTTGATAAACAAAATAAAAGCCAAATATTGTTTTTCTCAACTTCTTATACCAACTAATGGTTAATTTATTAATTTATATTTCCTCTTTATTTAAAAAGGAGAAAAAGGGAAAGGCTACCAGAATCTTCATTTGATAATTAAGATTCCAGCATTACAAAGATTGTTTTTCTAAACTTTAAAAATATTCCTGTGTTATGTGTATTATTTTAATATTAGGAAAAATAATTAAAAAACCCACCACCACCACTACTACCACCACCACCACCACCAACAAAAACCAAATACGTAATCCTGTAGGTGGGTGGGTTTTCCTCAATACTAAAGCTTATCCTATGGAAGAAAGATGTTTTCAAACAAAAGGAAATGCTATGAAGCAGATGCTCTGTGTGAGCTCCTGCACATCCGCGCCCTAAACGTCCTACTGCTATAGATGGAGAGGACTCACCTTTCTCAGGACATCAGTCCTGCAGCTTCTGTTCTCTGCTCATTCTGCTCGCGCATTGCGTACCCAGAAAGCAGAGCCCTTCGCTTGGAGGATGATCTTGTCTACTTTGTTAAACATGGCTTCAGGGTGAAGATATTTAAAGACAAGGAATTCAGTGTTCATTAGTCGATCTTAAATTAGATGCTCTGCAATCAATGGCTGGGTATGAGGAAGAGCAACAGCAGCCTCAGAGTGTGCCCTTAGCCATGACCAGGAAGCTGTGCTGAGGTTAGACTGTGAGCACTTCTACACCTCTTATAACAGTAAAAGGTGACACTTGCACGGTTTAATTCATCATGGGACATATTAGAAGGAACTGAACTGCTGCAGACAGCTGAGGCTTATTTTGTTAGTGGATTATACTTTGGTTAAAAGAATAGAACACTGGATTTATTGTTGCACATGCATGTTTCAAAAAAAGCATATAAAATTCTACCAGTGGCACCTTAAAATCATCAATGTTTTACAAAAGCAGCGGGACAATTTTAATGTCTTTTTCATTTTTTGACAAAAACAATCTTAAGAGGATCGAATGACAAAATATCCAGAAGTTGTAGTCATAATACACCTTGTAGGCAAAACATTTACAGCATTCTCAAATGCTGGGACTGGACTGAAGCCCCGTGCCACGGGCCCAGAAAGGTATAATCTTTCACCTTATCACTGCTTATTCTTCGGCTGCACAGACATATTAATCCGGGAAATCAATGGCCAACACTTTCTTCCATGTCTGCAATTTAAAAATTTTTCAATCATTTTCCCTTGAAGATGTCACACAGGGTACTGACACTTTCATAAGCACAATTACTTTTGAAGCAATGCAAAAATGATAGGAGTGGGATCTAAGGCGAATGCAAGTGGTCTCTTTTCTCAACAGTTTAGTTCTAAAGACTTTGCTTGCAGGGGACCAAAGAAACCATTCTGTTAAAGCAGCAAATGTGTTTAGAGATTACTCGTGAGTGACAGGTCAGGCCGTGAGTGAGCGAGTGAGCGAAAGAGCGAGCAGGCGAGTACTATGGGTAAAAGAACATTTGCATGGCTTGTTTCTTTAACGTGAAACTGTTACTTATATAAGTTAGAAGAATTAAATTATTCATCTGGATATGATATAATGATTTATTTTTAAAAAGATGCATTAATTAAAAAATAAGGAGAAAGGGCTAGACAGATGACCAGTGTGTACCGATCTCGCATAGGCCCTAAGTTCTGTTCTCTACTGGGTGGCTTACAGCTGCCTGTAACGCCAGCTGCAGGGAATCTCATGCTCTCTTCTGTCCTGCATGCACTCGCAGCTACATGCACAAAACCCACAGAGAGACACATGCATATACACATGAGTAAAAAGAAAATCAAAACACCAAGACAATCTCATGTTTTGTTTTCTTAATGAAGGGGGCACTTCACATTGGAATTAAATATCAAGATTAAAATTCCTCACAGCCAAGAAGGAAACAGTGGAGTTTTGTGTCAGGAAGTTAACTCCTGATTACATGTGACAGTGAGGAGGATAGCTCCTTGTGACACATGTACAGAGGACTGTCTCCCTCAGAGCCCCAGAAAACTGATGCATTTGGAGTTCATTCTGCTCCTGGCGACTCTGAGCTGAGAGGGAGAAGCCAGGTTTCCTCTACAGGAACCGTCTTCCTTCATCTCTAATGGGAATGGACCACCGCTGGGCTCAAAGAAGTCCTTTGCATTTCTCTACAGAATGCAGTGTATGGACTTCAGAATTCTACCCATGCACATGTGCTATGGATAAAATTTCCAGAGAGATTTTCTTTAGCTCTGGAGTGCATGGTTTCTCTTGGCATCTGCCAATGAGGAGAGGAGGAGGACAAATTGATGGCTTGCACGAGACCTTCCTGATCCTCTCGTCCAGTTCAGCCTGGGCAGACACAGTGGGGCTGTTGCCTTAGGGAGCAAAGGACTATCAAGTTGCAGGTGGGTGTGGCTCCACTCGCTGACAGTTACCTCATCTGGCTGGAAAGCCATCTGAGCCTCAGCCTAGACAGGACACCTGGCCCTTTAAATAGGGCCGTCCTACACTAGATTTTGGTCCGGATGTGCCCACCATCACTTATCGGTGAGAGAGACTGGCGGAGCGTGCTCTAGAACACACTGCAGTACAGCTCCACCCGAAAGCTACATCTTAGCTCTCCTGCCTTAGTTTCCTCATCTGTGAAACAGAAATAATAGTAATAATCCTGTAAGCAGACCATGAGAACTTCCTAAGTTCATAATGGGTGCTTGGTGACTACCATTTCTATTGTTCCAGAACATAAGGAGTATGAGTAGCATATGGTTTGAGTAGCAGCAGGTAAGCAACTGAGAGTGCAGTGTAAACAAAGAGTGGGAACTCCTGGCCCCGCAGACAGTCTCTTGGCATCTTACCCACGCATCTTCTTGGAACTCCTAGGATTTGTTTCTGCCAAGAACTGATGTGCAGTGTCATGTTAACACTAACTCTCCAAAGGGTGCCCGGCCCACAGCTAAGGCTCATTGTCTGAACCCCTGGCTTTTAAATAAAGAGTGAATGTTACAACAATGTTGCACTCTTGAGTTGGGCTTAGTAACAGCAGGTTTCAGGAGTGACTTCCTGAACATTGATGGGAGTGTAGCTGGACGCACATACTGGAAGCCAACAGCACAAACGACCTGTTCCTTCTCTTGGCTCCTCTACGTTCTTTCACATCTACCAGCTTATATTCTTAGACTCTGGTATGCCCAACATGGCGACAGAGTGAACAGGCAGACCGTGTGTGCAGAGAGCAGGTGGAGTTTGCCACTGGTCTTTTCGAGTATCTAAATCTAACCAATTATGAAGGCCACCAGAAGAATACTAAAAATACCTAGAAAACACTGTCAGCTCTGGGCCAATACCCTTTTCCGGCTAAGCCTGCCCTCCCTTCAGCCTAAATCATGACAGACTTAGTGTCTGATGCGGAAGTGATAACCTGGATACCCTGTCTTCTAAACTACCGTGTATTTGAGTTCTGAAAACATTGAGTTCATCGGCCAGCTTTGGATATCATCCAGCTCCCAAACGCCACTGAAACTGACTTTAGCCATTCTGGAATAGGACCGGGAGGTAGTTTACTGTTTGTTTCCTAATTTAAATGCATTTTTAATATACAGATTATGGTTATGCTCAAGAACGTTATTTAGTATATTTACAATGTGTAATCTTTAAATCAGGCCAAGTATACCACTTCATATATGAGCTGGTTTTTCA
Organism: Rattus norvegicus; assembly: GCF_021556685.1. NCBI lineage: Eukaryota > Metazoa > Chordata > Mammalia > Rodentia > Muridae > Rattus > Rattus norvegicus. The sequence continues at coordinate 118,000,555 of NC_141542.1, forward strand.
TAAAACATATATGAATACTTTTAACATACAGCCTGAGTTTATTTTAATCTGTCTGATCTCTGCTCATTCATTGTCATTGCCACTGATACGTACATAACCAATGATGGGTAACACAGAATTACGTATGATACTTTGAGAAAATTAACACAAAATTCTATGTGATAAGTATGTTAGTTAAACATCATTCTCATAGGAAAACCTGAGCCTACATATGAAGAGGCAGAAAGAGACAGAGACAGATAGACAGACAGACAGACAGACAGACAGACAGACAGACAGAGACCAGTTTCAGACTTGCCTACAGGCTTAGACTGACTACATTTCCAAGTGAGGATGCAGGATTCTTAGTGGAGGAAACAGAGTACCTCATTATGAGGCTTCCATCCACATGAGGTTCAGGAACTGAAGAGGCAGCACAGAGAGGCTGCCACTTGTATGGAGCCAGCGAGAGATAGGAGTCAGGGAGCAGAGAGGGACTTCTCCACACCTAGGTAGGGAGAAGAGAGGCCTAGTCTTTCAGGTCCAACAGAAACTACTTCTTGGTCTCCCCACCTCCTACATTCTAATACACCAGGATCAGGGTGCTGTGTGTGCTGGAGGGGTAAAGGAGGTGTCACAGTGAGCCGAGGACCTCAGCTGCTGTCTGAGGAGCCAGAGGCACGACTGGAGGGACTCTAAGCTAACACCGGACATGCCAGCTCCGGAGGAGGACAGAGGTGCACAGACTGTAGATGTGGGCAGTGAGCTATCTAATCCTGTGACTGACAACCTCTGTGACTATAGAGAGGAGGAGTCTCAAAGATGAACTCAGGTAGCTTCAGGAAGACTGGCTGCCATTGGGCGAGGGTGCAGTGGTCTATGGGAAACTGAGTAGCAGATGCTGGGGGTAGCTCGCCCTCAGAGAGGAAGCCCACAGGCTTCACGCCCATATTCCTAGACCACTGCTTTGGTCCCCAAGGTTTTCAGTTTCAGACTTGCCAACAGGCACAGACTGATTGACCAGGCTCTGAATTTGCAAATGAAGACTGAGTCCTGGGAGGCACAGTCCTCTCCCAGAGAGAACTTCCTCCTGCGTTTCCTTCAGTTCCTGCTTGTTCGTGATGGATACAGCTTCCCTTACAATAAATTCACTGCTGAGTGTGGTTCCAGGAGTCAGGGAAGATGAGTGTATTGGTCTTGGCAATTTACTGTGTTCCTGCCTGGGTGAAGCTGTAATATATGGAAGAGAAGGCAGCCATTACGGGGCAGCCTGGCTAAATTTACCTCTCTTGGTCCCCAGACTTAACTTGCTTCTTCAGACCTGTTTTTCCTTCCAGTTTATCTCTTTCTGTCTTTGGCAGTTAGAAACTATTTATTTTGGGAAGAAAATAATCTCTGAACTGTTTATCAGTTATTTCATAATATTCTTTCCTGTGCTTGGAGAGAAGGAGTCGATGTGACTTACCTTCAGGGATAGTGGGGATAAAACATACGTTTGCTACACATAAGTATATCATTCCATTGCTTACAGTTGGGAGATTTAATCTAGTACTTAGTGAAATAGAATCTGCTAGACTCAGAATATCAGAATTTCTTTTTAAATGAAGTCGGAGGACAGATGAAATATGATTTTCCTTCTTTGAACTGTCTTCGGCTACACAGTGAGATTGAGGCCACTGGGACCATACAAGTTTAAAAATGAACCAATCTCCTAAAAATCCTGAAATAAAAATTATACATACAAATATACAGATATGCACAATGACAACTCCTTCCCTCACGAGACTTAAAAATGATATGTTAGGGCAGGTAGATAGGCCACTGAATTGAGACTTTGTTCATAAAGAAAATTAATTGGGAAAAACCTTCCTCACTTTGAGTCTAATGTTAAAGGATGGTAGGACTCATTTTCTGTGTGGAAGTATAATGCATAACCAAATACCCTGGACTCACGTGGGAGGAGCGTGCTGAATATAGAACAAAACACTTTTTTCTAATTTTCTAAAACGGCTTATCAAAGTAGGCTATGACTTCTCCAACTCTATCATTACGTCTTTAATATCTGAGGATCTTGTCACTCTACACAGATTCCCCTGCTCTTCTACAGTGAAAAAGTTCATGAACGTCACAGACAGGAAGAATTGTATACGTCTATTCAGGGCGTGTTTTGGTGGATAAAATTCTAAAACCAAGTACACAAGAAGTAAGGGAAATACCTGTCACTTCCAGGCAGTCACTCTGTTCACTCCGTAGTGAACTCTGGCCCAACTCACTTGGTGTACACCCCTCCCCGCTGCTCACGCCCCTGCCCGCTCCTGCCTTAGCACGGCCACAGCTGCCTCACAGCAAGCAGTGGACAGTGTGCCAGCCCCTCAATGCTGGCCAGCAATCACTCTTCACATCCTTAGCCTGATTCTGAAAATTAATATTTTTCTTTTTCAAAATCTATCTCTTGTTTTTCTCCTTCCTATTTTTCTCATGTTGTGATCCATGCAAAAGTTAAGGCAAGAAGAGGTTCTCTTAGACAGGCACGGGGACGGCAGCGCAGGGTCCTTCTCTACAGTGGCTGTGCTTCTAACGGGCTCTGTGCTTCTTAGCTTTGGTAAAACAGGCCAGAAGTTGGGGATTAGACACACTGGCCTCATTGATGCCCCGCAGACTAAGTTCAGAGGCAAAGATGCTCGAGGGAACCCCTAACGCCGCGGGCAACACCAGTATCAGGGCAGCTTCTCTTAATTTTCAGTTTCCTAAACAAAAATTTGGGCACAAACAGGTTTCCTGTGTATCTAAAGGCCAAGACTTAACAGAAACGAGAACATATATTTTCCTCAAGATATTTAATCTAATATTTTTCCTCGAGTTTTTGATTTGAACATGTAATTAAAAAATACTGTACTTGCCTTTGTAATGGCTAGTACTGGCTGCCAACTCGAGCATCTAGAACCGCCAGGGAGGTAAACATCTGGAGAGGCTCGTGAGGGTTGGGTGAGGAGGGACTGGATGAATCTACGGAGAGCAGCGTCCTGAGGAGCCGCTGCGTGGTGGGTTCACTGCCAGGAGCTTCTCCCACTTCCTGCAGGTTCTGCCGACAGCTGCCACCACTTGCTCGCCATGACCAGCCGTGTCCCAAGGAATATAAAAAGGAAGCAGTCCACTTCCTTCAAGTATCTTCCTGTTAGCAATTTTGTTACGGCAACAAGAAAATAACTGATACAATGCTGAAAAAGACCACAATATTATATTGTCCGTGTTCAGACATTTTCTGGTCAAATCATAATTTGTTTGTGTCGCAGTGCTATCTAACATAAAGTAAAACAAACTAAACCAGAGTAATGTGCTCATTAAGAATGTACATCTGGTAATGTCACATTGGACTGGTTTTATTGACATCTTTATCCCACTCAATCAACCTCAGGGTAAGGACTGTCCTTTCGTCAGAAGCACCCAGGTCAGGGCCATGGCACACAGGCTGAAGACCTGGACAGCGGCGTGCTCTGAAGTATGTTAAAGACCGTACTGTAGATATGATTAATAATATGTATTTAACATTAACTCTCATGGTAAGATTGCGACTCATTAACCAGGAACAATTGGAAAATATAGCCGACGCATGGACCTGAGCTAGACTACCTCCTTCCTTATCACAGTGGAAATCAATTCCAGGAACTGCCAGAGATAACTGCAAATAGGGTTTTAAAGGGAAACCCTCATTTTCATATCAAATAACAACAAATATTTTTAAAGTTGAATTTTAAAAATCCAATAATTTTTCTATTAATATATTATTTTTAAGTCAAAAATATTTAGTAGGTCTAAATCTTTTTATGTTTATATTTATATAAATGTGCATATTCATGCATTTGTATGCTTGTATGTGTAAGTGACAGAGAGAGAGAGAGAGAGAGAGAGAGAGAGTGTGTGTGTGTGTGTGTGTGTGTGTGTGTGTGTGTGTGTGTGTTAGGTGTTAGTTCAGCTTCCTGTACTGATTATGAGTCATTGACTCAGTTTATCTTCACGTTAAAATTGGTTCTAGAGTTACATTTTCTCTTGTGGTTCTGAAGACTGACCCTTAGCCTTGGGCACGGAAGGCAAGTACTCTACTAACCAAGTTACCCTTGCTGCACTAGGATTAGATATTTCTAGCAGTTAACATAAAAGAAATAATTTACCATAAAACACACAGATTTCTACAACTGCTGCTCCATTAATCTCTGCTGGCCACAGTGGTGCCCAGCACTGGGACAGGAAATGAAGGACACGGGTCCGGAGGACTGTGGGATTGCGATGTTTGTGGACCTGGGCACCGGCTCTTGGATGATGTTCAGTTTATCAAGTTGTGAGTTTATAGTAAATGCACATTTTCTCCATTATAGATCATATACCAGTAACAATTTTTGGAAAAGTTATAAATTAGAATTATCATAAAGCATTATACATGTCTCTTAGAATGTTCTGCTGTTTTGGTATTTTATAAATTAAACAATACTGTCACATTCACAGATATACATAAAATAGATGACTCTTATCAGGGCAGTGCAAAGCTAATCGCTTCACATTTATCTAACACATGTTCTAGTGAACAGATTGAGGGTGAGACTGTCTACATCTTAGTTTCCACTGACTTAGATGTGGTTACACGAGCTCTTTTCAGGGGACAATTAAACTACGAGGAGAGCACATGATCAAAACCCACGGGTGTCTGTCTCATCAATTCCAGTATGCTTTATTTGAAAGGTAGACAGAATTCTCCTTTCTTAAAAACTAAATGTCCCTGGAGAACATGTGTGCATCAGTGTAACTGTACCCTAATGAAATTTCTGAAGGCTTTAATAAATTATTCACGATCTTTAAAATACTTACTCTTGAAAAATGATATGAGTTTCATACTAAGAAATTCAACTGATCTGGTCTCATTTAAAGTTTAATTTAATAATATTATCAAATAAAAATAAATACTATTAAATAAATTAAATAAATAGTATTACACCAATCAGCATTTAAATTAGTTCTGTGAAACCTACTTAAAGGCATTTAAAAAAAAAAAACCCTGCTGTTCTTAGAGTAAAACTTCAAGACATGGAATATGGAAAAATGAAAATATGGAATAAGGAGACACTTAAAGATTTTTAAAAGTTCAGACTGCAAGGCTGCTGGAGTGCAGTGTGCACCTGAGTTAGTTTTTAACAGGCGTCCACTCCAGAAGCATCTGTCCGGCTTCCGGCAGGTGTGCCACCCTGCTGTAAGCCACATGCCTCAGTGTCCTGGATCAGGAATCAACGTCCACAGATCGGGATGGAGGACGGGTCCGCTTGTGTGCACGGTCCAGCCTAATGCTGCACCTCAGACTGAACTGTGAAGAATTCCTATCCAAATCCAGCCTGCCTTCAGCACATCGGCCTACACTCTTCATCCTGCCAGAAACCTCCTCATCCCACCCCAGCTCTCGTTTAACTTTCCTTCTCTGATCGGCTATATTAGAAAGATGACATGTATATACACACACACACACACACACACACACACACACACACACGCACGCACGCACACACACATATATATATGTATACATACATATATATATGTATGTGTGTATATATATATACATATATATATGTATGTGTGTGTATATATATATATATATATGTGTGTGTGTGTGTGTGTTCCCCATCTTGTTGGATGGGATGAGTGGGTACAGGGTAAACTATAGCTACTGCATTTTCTCACTGTGTCTTGGCACCCGTCTCATCAATCCTAGCATTTATTTATATGTCTGATTTACAGTTCAAGGAGAGGTCCAGGGCGTCTAAGTATTCCCCTTAGCTTCATACGCATGTTTAGATACAAGGCATGATCTACTTCAAAGCAATTAGACCCTCTGCCTTCAAGCACACATGGATTTGGAGAAAAGTCCACGTTATCATCTGAAAAAAACCACGAGGACTTTCACTTGTTTTCATTCCCAGCTAGTGAGTGCCCAGAGCTGGGACTACTAGACTTTGCCTCCCAGGGCGCTGCTCCACGCCTCACAGAAAACAAGCTCGGGGCTTCGGGTGGTGAGCAATGCTCGCTAAGCAGCTAGCACGGTGTCGAGGAGAGGCTGAGACTAAGGGTCAGAGATGCAGGTAAATTCAAGTAAATTCAAACCACGCTCCACCTGCTCTTTGCCTTTTATCCCTGGGCAACTGAGGACATATTTCTGTATGAGTCTACGAGTAATGACAGAGATGTTCAAAGTCGACAGGGCTGGAGGGGCTCAGCAGTTAAGAGCACTGGTTGCTTCTCCAGAGGCCTGGAGTTCAACTCCCAGCACCTGCATGGTAGCTCACAACTGTCTGTAACTCCAGTTCCAGGGATCCATCATGCCAGGTATGCACACAGTATACATATCTATGTACACCAGCAAAATACCATGCACATAAAATAAAATAAATGAATCTCTTTAAAAACTCTATGATTGTTAAGACTACAAGAGCCAATGAATAGTAACTGCCAAGATCATACTGAAAACTAGTTTCATAGTCCTCACAACCAATTTATATGTAATCTTGAAATCCTATACTCTAATAATTCTCCGCTGTTACAGAAACAGGTTCATCATAGAGCGAAGTCCGCATGTCAAATACATACAGTCTGCATAGTGCAGCTAATCCACACAGTGGCTGTGGCCCTTCCAGGAACTTCACTGAGGGACAGCATTCTCTACTATTTGTTCCTTTAAGAACACCATGGCAAGGTCACCCTGAAAACCAACATCAAGAACGCATTACCCTGCCCCTAGAAGGTGTGGATGCTATGTCACATGTGTGCCAGTAGGTGGCAGAGAGGAGAGAGAGGCTTTGTCTGTGCTCAGAGTCTGACCTTTGAGCGTGTGAATGATTGGTGGCCTAAAGCTTCCTGAAAAGGGCAAGTCTGAGATGCCCACCAGTTTGACAGAGGGATCCTGGTCAGGGAACTAGCTTGAGACAAACTTCAGTCAGGGGTGTGTAATGTGAAATTCACAGAGAACCAATAAAAAGTTAAAGAAAAAGATCTCATTATCATCCAAATAATCCAGGAGTCACTAGAAGAGGGCAAGAACTCTTGACATTCCTTTTATTCCTGTCTGGTTTTCCTCTGAGGTATCAGATGAACAGTCTGCTGGATTTATAAATGACAGTATAGCTGGGAACAAAAGGAGATTATAGAAAAAGAAAACTTTAGAAGGGCTAAGTGGGAGGCAAACTTAAGTCTCTGACTAGGGAGATACAGAAAGAGTCTAGTCACCACTATCGTACAACAGATTAAAGTCTATGTTCAGTGGCTGGTTTCATGTTTGCCACAGATAAAGTAACAGAGAGTCATTTTTATATTTTATTAAATTACAATGAACTACTAAAGGCGGGGAACCCAGAACTGCCCCGCCCAGCACAGGAGCCATAACCCTGTACAGTTATGAAACAAGGTCAGTCCAAGCTGAGAAGTGCCAGAGATATAAAACACAGACCATGCTCATAGGTACTGTAAGAAAAATATTTCATAGGCAACGTAAGTTGATTATGGGCTGAAGTGACAGTATTTTCATTATATTGTATTAAATGCTAATACAATGAATTTTACTAGTGTCTGTTAACCTTCTTCAGTGTGATGACTTCCATTGTATTTCTGTAGGACGAGGCTGGCTTACAATGAGAATTAAACATACTGCACACAAATAGCAATACATCACAATTACTCTCTTTAATTTAAACAGGAAAGACCACATTTCATTAAGAATTCCACTGGCAAGCTGCAATTGAGAAACAGATGTTGGTGTGATGCTAAGCAGAATGTAATTAGCATGCTAGAGAGCATGTTTTTACCTTTTAATATCAATGTCCGCAGATCTGTGATTTAGAGTTTAATTCTCGGGGCTGCGGAAATGTCTCCGTGAAGAAGGTACATTAGGGCCTGGGCTCTGAGTATCCCAGAACCCTCCCAAGAGCCTGGCAGGAAGCCTGTGCCTGAAATACCAGGACTGTGAGGAAGGGAGGTGCATCCTCTCAGACAGCGTAAGTAGAAAAAGCCAGCTCTGGGCTCAACCAGAGACACTGTCTCAAAAACACAAGGAGCAGGGTGATACAAAAGACACTTGAAGTAGTCCTCTAGCCTATAAACACATGGGTACTAGTGTGTGTGTGTGTGTGTGTGTGTGTGTGTGTGTGTGTGTGTGTGTGTGTTCCTCAGGGCCAGCTCTCCCATGATGCTCAGGTGAGGGGTAGGGCCAGTTCTACAAAGCTGTCAGACATCAGCATATCCCTGGAAGGCAGCCCAGCCCAGGGGCCTAAGTCTGCCTGGCCTCTGGTGGTAACAGATCCCTGCTGCCTCCGGGCCACCACCACCTTGCCTTTTCTCTTACGAACTAGATCCAAGGCTCATGTTTTCATGATTTCTAAACCATACACATCCTCTGTACTCCTTCACCCACTTTCCCTGTCTCTCCACAGGAAGAAGATATAAACGAACGGATAGAGGTCTCTTTCTATGTCCATGACGTCTAAACTCACAACACACACACACACACACACACACACACACACACACACACCCCTTAACTCTAAAGATAAATGCATATAGATTTTATTTGGCTACTAATTCTTCATTCTAAGAGTTTCCCATCTGAGCCATTTTGACCTCTAAGTCCGGAGTAACATACCACAGTAGCTGTCAATAGAATGCCGCGGTGCAGCATGTAGAAGCACACCTAGGAACCTTTCTGTACAATCTCACTGTCATCACTAATGTTGGTTTCCTTGCTAACCTCTTCCCAGTGACACCTATTTCCTATATACTGCTGACTTTGTCTTTGGAAGACAAACTTGTTTTCTCACTTTCTGCCTGCATTGTCAGCAACTCCTAAATTTATAGCAGAAAGTCTAACTGTAGCAAAGCTTTTAACATGGCATTCCAAATCACCTATACCCACCACTTCTGAACTCATCAATATCCAGTCTGCTACACAGAGGATGCCTTACCAGGGAGGGAGTGCGCTCCCGGCCCCACGGCGCCTATGTGCCTGTGTCACATGTAGGCGAGTGATCTTAGGATGGCCTTCTCTGTGCTGTCCAGGCAGCTGTGAGATATCATCACATATCCCACTCATGTTACATTGAGCGGGTCTGCCACCTAATGAAGACTGTTCTGAGAGCAAGTAAGGAGAACGTTAAGAGTGAAGCTTTGCTTGTTTCCTCCCCGCCCCCAAAAGGACATGCAGAGGCTAAAACGGTACTGCACAAAGACATCTGATTACCACTAAAAGTCTAACTTACACATTTGGTTGAAACATAGATTTCATATCATCAGTTCACTGAAAACATCTCTACCTTTAGGCTGTATTGTCTCAAGAGCACAAAAAGGTGTTATATATCACACACCACAAGCTGGACTTGTTTTCAGCTTCTCTTCTCCAGTGGGCCTTTAATGTGTTAATGAAAATTTAAAAAATTTAAAACACTCTACTATTCTTAAAGTGCTCTATGAATGAAACCATCTATTAAAAAAATCTTCCTTTCAAAAATAATTTGGTTAAAAAAACAAAAGAAAAAGTACGATAAGTTATTTTAATGTGTTGGATAGCAATGTGAAATATAACGCATGCTTAAACACACATGTGTGTCCATGTGCACTTATCTTCCAGTGTGAAATTATGAAATTCCTGTACATGTTTTCAATAAACTAACCTGCAAATATAAAACTCCCAAGACGCTCAGGGCACTAGTGTGTTGATCTCAAATCCCTACACGTCCCGTAGGATGTGAGGAAGAACAATTCCTTCACATGTAGCAGCACTTTTACCCAGTTTTGCAATTTTGTTTTATTATAACAAGTGTTAAGAATTTATTAGTAGGAATCCAATTTAGAGAAAATACAATTATTGGTTACGAACCAAAGATATCTTATATGGATGTGTCAGCTACAGAGTTAGGATAAAGGAAATACATTTTTTCTTTAGTCAAATATTTCTATCTATACTACTAAAATCTACATCACTACTGTAATGAGAAATCATTTTAAAGTCTGTAATGATAAGTCACTTAATTTGAAATGAATCCCATTTTGGAGATTTGGTTTTGACTTGTCATGTTAATTAAAATGCATTACATCATGGAAATGGAATTACAGAATATTATCACATAATGAGACTCACTTGTACACTGAGCACACTTTCCACCCTTTCAAGTCTGGTGAGTTTCATGGAAGAAAAAAAAAGTGAACGAGGAAGGATGGTGAGAAGAAATGACAGTCACACAAGGAAAAGAGAAGTCTCTCGGGCTGGAAGACAGGACAGTGTTGGGCCTGCTGTGGGCTCATAGAGTTTTCTCACAGAGAAATGGGGCCTCAGAGTAGCCAGTAAGGCTGGAAAATCTTGCAGCCCAGTCCCCTCAGATGCCACCAGAACTTCTTCTTTCTGTCCTCCATGGCCTCAGAACTGAGTTACTGAGATGCTTCCTATAGGAAGCACATCTTGTGACACTCCCGTAGGATTCTCCACTACCACACCTGTTAGCTTGGAAGGTCTTTATGCTGCTTCCTCATGGAGGCCCGTAAGGTCTTAGGTAACATACATAGAGGTTTTTAAGTGTCTGCTGAACTCAAGACTTTCATATAGAAGTGTTCTATGCTTGTCTGGGGGATGCAAGCCAGCCCTCTGCCAGTATATCCAATGGTGACAAAGCTACAAGGGTTCATTATTGGGAAACAGTGGAAGGAAAATAAAATGAAGGAAATCTGAGACTGAGGGAAATCTAAAAAGGCCTGGTCCTGTGTTTCAGGCCTCAGGCTAGAGCCCAGCTAATCCTGCCTGCATCACAAGCTTCAGCAGACGACTGAGTGTTAGTAGGTCACGGTCACCTCTGTGTTCTCTCTGACATAGGAACAGAAGCCTTATTTTTCAAAAGTGAAGCAAGGAAGGACCAGACTGGACTGGGGGTAAACCTGTGTCTTCCAATAACTACTGAATTGTTTTACAGTTCTGGAACAGACTGGACACGTCCAGCAGTGGGCAGGGAGGTAACGAAACCTCCTGTCTCTGCATTTGCATCTGTCCCCTGCCTAACTCCCCAGTCTCCATGATAGATGCGGACACATGTCGACCGTGTCACCGGATGCCACTGAGAATGGCCCTGGAGTTGTGTGGCTGGACAGAGCTGGCAGGGAAGGGAACAGCGATGTTAGGTGTGGGGGTGAGCTGAGGCACAGGCCATGCAGGCTCCTACAGAAGTGGGCTGCAGGACAGTGCCCTCTAGAAGGTGGACACTGGCCTTCATGTCCTCTGAGGGCATTGTTCCAAGGGTGACCCCTAATGATGAACAGTGCCCGAGAGTAGTCAAGGCACCTCAATGTTTAAATGTAACATTTCTTTTGATTTTTAGGGCTTCGAACAAGCCAGGATAAACAATTCATTTCTTTTCCTTTTCTTTCACCTTTTAATTGCCTTTAAAAATAAAGACTTACTATGTAAACTCCATGTGCCTTCAAAACTGGGATCTCCTGCCTCCCCCTCTTCAGCGCTGGGACTACAGAGGTATGTTATGATAACTAGCCTACAACAATATATAAAGGCATGCACAGCTGAAAATTTTTTCTTTATTCATCTGCAAGGCATTTTTTGAAAGGTCATTATAGCTGTTTTGTGAAAACCATTTCCTTAGACCCTTCATTGACAGCTCTGATTAAGAGAACTACGCTTCCTGTAAATGGATACTTACAAGCCTGGTGCCTAGTTTTCCAAGAGGACATCTTGCTGTGCTGGTGAGGGGAGAGACATCCCATGCTAGTCTGGTAGGCTAAGACAGAACAGCAGGATCAAAGAAACTGAGAACACTGTTAGGTGCCTGATGGGTTATCAATAGAACTACTTTACTGAAGGTCTATTCTGTGAACAGATTCAGCCTGGCTTGGTCATGGTTGCCACACCAGGTAGGACGCTGTATGAGGCACTGAAAATACCCGAGCATGAGGTAGCCATGTATACTGAAGCATTTTCAGACCCAAGGTAGATGGGTAATGGCTATGAGAGTTAAAAACCACTGAGAGCAAGCATTCTACTCTGCATTTAGATGACCCATTGAGAAGAAAATGCTTACACAGAAGTCAGTGTAAGGAACAAAGCTTTGGAAACAGTGGTCGTATGAGTCCAGTTCATAATGAGTATTACACATTTAATTCTTTTTACAGGAAACAAGGAGGAATCAGGAAAAAAACACCAGGCAAGGCAAGCCTTAGTGAGAGCCTGCAGCACATCATGTGTTAAATTGAAATAGCCCCCAAGTTCAACTTCCTTCACTGTTCAAGGAGAAAATCTGCTACTATGTACTTGGGGATAAAGGATTTGCAACTATATGGTGCTTGAGAAATACGCTATTGCTGTAATTTAAGTCACTGTGTGTGGGCTTCAAGATGCACAGTGGCATTCCAAACCAACTTTTAAAGAAAATTGCATGGAATTTTCAAGACATCAGGAGTGTTCTTAAAAGTTATGCAGAGAAAACGGATTTTTGATAGTTATGAATTACATTTAGTGCAGCCAGATTGTAGGGAACGCTCTTTTTGCCTCAGTATGGTTAGAATTACTGTTGACAAAGTTTTAATTTAAATTGTTAAGGATTTAAATGGAAGAATATAGGTCAGTGAATTTTCATTCACGTTGTAAGTATCGCTACTGGGGGAAGAGCAAGCTTTGTTAGTGAGGCCCCAGAATGCACCTCTTCTGTAGTAGCCAGGCCTGAGGATGTCTTAGCGAGAATGATTTGGTTCTCAGTCAGTCAATCAGCAGCCTGAACATGCCCAGCTAGAAACACGCCTGGCACAAAAGAGAGGCTCCGTTCAGAAGGTCTAAACGGATTTGTGAGACAGACCAGAGTCCGCTGGAGGCATTTACTACAACCACAAGTTGGAAGAGATTCTATCTTTCCTAGCAGGTTGTAGATTTATATAGATTTACAACAGTAGACTCTAACAGCTATACTACACGGCTCCTAAGTATAAGTCTACATTGTCGACTGGTTTCCTGCAGCTGAAAAAAATACAATGAATATTTGTAGAGCCTGCCACATCTATAACACTTTTATAGCCTTTCTATAAACCTAGAAACCTCAAGAACTTAAAATAGCTTTCTAATTTAAAGACTATGTCATTAAAACAACTAATTTAATAGTACATAGTATTAAAATGAATACTACTTTCATAAATGGAAATTTTAAATCTGATTTTTCATTAACTAAGAGAGAACAGATTTCAAATCAATAGTCTATTTAGCAGAAGAGATGAGGTTTTGTGGAAAAGCTGCCTGGTTCTGTGAAGGACACACCAATCTACAATCTGCATCCTGCGGGGAGGCTCTTTTATCATGGGTGCTTACTGTTCTGAGGGCCCGCAGCTCTGGTGTCAGTCTGTCCTTCTGCACACTAAGGAATACGATGAACACAGGAACATGAACTATACATGCATACACAGTACATTTCCTGAAACTGCTTTGGCACCACATTTTACCCAAGTACATGAATGTGGCAGAAGTCTGGGGGCTGTGTGGGCCTGGGGGGGCAGGTTTACAGTCATTTACTACAACGGTACAAATCACAAACACGTAAGCAACCAATAATCATCACAGCAGTAAGTACTGGGCACACGGAGCTCTAACGTGAGGGAGAGCCACAAGCTATGTGCGAATTTCAGCAGGCTTGGTAAGCTCGCCTCTTTTCTTGACATTTAGGAAAATATTTTAATCAGAATATGAGAGGGAGAAGATATTTGAATCTGTAACTAATTTATCCTACTTTAGAAGTGAATCATTTGCACGCCTTGATTGCAAGGTGTGCTGGGAAGGCAAAGTTGAAAACGAACACTTTGAGGATTTTGCCCAATTTCTCATGTAAACCAGAGCAGACGGCAGGATTCTCAAAAAAAAAAAGCCAAGCGCGTTTGCCTCACAGAAAATGAGACTGATTAAATTTCAAGCTCTTCACTTATTTTATAGAGCTAAAAATTTTAAGTTTCTTTTTGTTGTTCAAGATGGGCAGACTGAGTCCTCTCCCTCACTGCGTGCAGCATGCACATGCTGGTCTGACATGCTGGTCCAGCATCTAGAGCACCCTTAGTGCGAACGTTTGCCCTCATGCAGGTCCAGGGCATCTCTGCAGATGGCTCTCCACCATGACCTGTCTTCTGTGCAGTGTGATCCGCACATCAGGGCAGCATTGTGGGGACTCTGACTTCCAAATGTAGCCTCCCAAGGCTGACTGCAGGGAACTTCCAAACGTACAGAGGGCAGTGAAGAGGCTGGATTCTATCAGGAGAGTCCTGTGAACTTTAAAATCTAATAGTACAACAGAAGAATCTATATGGAACAAAAATTATCTTCAAAGCAAAACTGTTTTCTTGGAGAAGCTCCTAAAGCCATCTGTGAGCATGGAGACAGTAGAAAGAAAGGGAATCAAGCTGTATGGGGGAGGGGAGATCTGAACCTAAATAACTGGGATTGTTAGAAATACAGCAGTATCAACCACCAAAAGTTTCTGCACATTTTCTCTGCATTAAAGACTTGTTTACCATACGAAAACACCATGACCTGTAATGACTGAATCAGATGTATGAATATTGCTCTTTTCACCAGGACAGATATGTCCCCCAAAAATACACACACACACACACACACACACACACACACACACACACACACACACACCACAAAAGAGAAAAAGCATCAGAAATTCCTAAAGGTAGAGAGGGTTTGTTTTGTTTATCCCCTTTTCCAGGTTTTAAAAATCTCCTTTTCTCTACTCACTCTCAGTCACTTACAGTTTGACATGCATGGCACTCGGCGCAGAGGCTGCATCAGCCATGCCAGTTCAACACAATTGTTGGAAAAGTTGAAAAGTTCAAACTATTTATTAAATGTCATGCGATAAGCCCTAGATGAAAAACACACATGACAGATAGATTTTAGGTGATCGAGTCTGAAGAGAATGCTCTGGAAAAAGGGTTAAAATGAACAGTCAGATACTGGAGTTAAAAGTAAGTTTAATTTACTTAATTAGTAAATTAAATTAATATGCCAGCCTTTTGTGCATGGGAAAGTTCTCTTTAACCTCCATGCTACAGAGCAATCATCAAGAGGGTCTGGGGCTCTGGGTTTTTTGATGCTGTTATTATTGTTCTTTTTGGAAGACAGAGGCAGCGAGCACTATTCATTCTTGCTCTGAGGGGACAGAGCCAACAGACCTGGTGGGCTGGGAAAGGCCGATGTCATCTACCCTGAGCCTCTCCAGGCAGCCACACTGCGGCAGGCCGGCTGGTCCCTACCCCTGAGCAGCTCGTTTACTGGCAGCTCCATGGTGTCATCTGCACTTTGGAGAAGCTGGAAACGCACAAGTGTTTCACAGACTGTTCTTTGTCTGAATATTAAATTAATTGAGTCATAGCCACTGCACCACAAGGAAGTGTGAAGGCCTGTGGAGGGACCTGTAAGATTACATGAATTCAATAACTTCATACCTATTTCCGAATGGCTGTATCCAAAAGGTCTCAGCAAAATCTAAAGGAAATAACCAGAAAACTGACAGAATAGCAAACATACAAATCTACCTTTCATTCTTAAGTCCCTTCCTCTCTCTACAGGCTGTGGATGGGAGAGTAGATGTAAGAAACCACGAGTCTCTAGCGCACTGGGCATTCCCAAACGACGGACGATGCAGGGCCTCTCTGAAGGACATGCTAAGTGATACGTGAGACTTCCCAAGCAGGAAACCAGTAAAAGAAGGTTCTGGATACAACTGGATGAGTTCATTAAACTGGACAGACTGTAGAAGAAATGGCATATATATGCATCTATCTTGAAGTGAACCAGATAAGCCAGGTATGTCCAACAAACAGAGTAAACTTGAAATAGCTTCCAACCTTTTACCAAAGAAAGGACTGTTCGCCCTATCAGTAAGATCAAGACGGCTAAGCTTAAAATGCTATGGAGTGGTAAATCATTGGTCACATTTGAAAGGTGAAGTAAAGAACTCAGGGTCTTGGAAATGACTAAAGAGAAACAATCATGATTTCTGACCTTTGCTACACAAAGACAAAATAGAGCACGTGAAGGGACAAGAGGCCTGATGGTCTACAAGGAAGGTCCACAGGGGCTTCGACTCCCCAGCTCTTCAGAAACTGAGGAGCCCTGAGGTTAAAGGCCAAGGAAGAGGCAGAGCAGAAAGCCACCAAGGAGGGACTTGAATTTGACCTTTGAGAGAATGTTCATTACAGGAAACTGAGGCAAATGGCGGCACTGAGACCCAAGGACTTGTTGGGCTCGCATCTAAGAGGTCAGAGGGAGGAACAATTAGCCACGCTATTTTGTATGACAGAGTTATGTACTTACAAATATGTGTGCGTACCACAAAACTATGACATATTCCGTGCTATCTGAAATTGGTTTAAAACAACCATTAAAATGAAGAAAAAATTCAGCCATGGAAATCGAGAAATCTGAACATCACCTGCTATGAGGGGTGGCAGTGACGGCTGTCCTTGGTGGACTAGTGTCTGGGTTCCATTTGCTTGTCTACTGAAAAGACAATGGTTCTAGGTCTCTCACAGATTCACTCTATCCTTTAAAAAAGGAAATTAGAGAAAATTCAATTACTTTATTAGGATTTTACTACATCATGGGCTCCAGAAAATTTAATTTATAAAGAATTATACAAAAATTTGAAAAGAAGCAAACAGTTGGGCTGGGGCCATAGCTCAGTTGCAGAATGCTTGCCCAACATGCATGAGGGTCTAGATTGGGTTCCTGGTACCCAACATCCTGGACATGGTGGCACACATCTCTAATCCTAGCACTATGGAGGTGGAGCCTGGAGGTTCAGGAGTTCAAGGACATCTACAACCACATAGTGAGTGCGGGGAGCCTAAGCTGGAAAGCCTGGCTGAAAGGGGAAAACGTTGGTACAGTGATGACTATTGAATATAAACATTCCAGGCATGTCACTGACCCAACAGTGCGTGTATAACAAGTTACCTTGGTACTGAAACTATCTATCTATCTATCTATCTATCTATCTATCTATCTATCTATCTATCTATCCAGTTTAAACTGTGCAAAGTTGTAAAACAATGTGCCTCAGTTTCCACATCTGTAGACTCCAGCATTGATAGCAACTCTTAAAATTAAATGTTTAAGGAATCAATGTCTAAAGAAAAGAGCACGAAACTGTAATGATTCTATCATATTATGGTGAAGGTATACACTTGTTCTTGGTAGAGCTATAGATTTGATTAGTAGCTATTACCCAGCATACTGTTTCCCTCTTTCTAGTATATGTTAAGTTGTTGCCATGGGATGATGAATTAGACAGGATAAGTTACAACAAAACATTTGCCTGTGTGTGCATAGCATCGTTTTGGATGATTTCTGTTCTCTCTTTAGATTAACCAAACTCATCCATTCAGACACCTGTTCATGCTCCAAATCCTCCTGGGTCCCCATTCCCTCAGGACCTCCTCTGCTGCCTCTCCCCAAATCATTCCCTAGACAGAGCGGTCCATCACAGGTGGCTTCTCCTAAGCCGCTACAACTTGCAGACTGACCTTTAAAACCCACTGTCACATTCCTAAAAATGACAGGAGTATTCACACATGACTGTTACTTAGTGTCCATTTCTCTATTTGGGGTTTTCCCATAGCACCCACCAGCAGTGTGCACACTTAAGAGTACAGCTTTGCTGAATGAAACAGTGCAGAATAAGGCCTAGGATTAGAAAAGGACTTCAAGAATCAAATAGGGCAAGTATCTTCCCAGGTTTACATCCTCCTGCCTCCTCCCCAGAGACTACCTCTGCCTGCACATATCTTTGGATAGAGAGAACTTATTACCATGGAGGAAAGCATTTTCAAAAAACTGTGAACATCCACATGGCCTTTTCCTTCACGGAATACCACAAGGCAAGACGCTCTGTAACACGCATAGTGTTCAGTGCAAGAGTGGCAATGCTACTTACAAGCTTCTCCTCCCTGACTGACTGTGCACAAGGGAAGTCAGGATTCCCTCTGCTTGCTAAGAGCACCACCACTATGGAAATGCTTAGTCTGCAGAGCAGAAAGCAATGACATCCAAAGTGGACATGTCACAAAAATGGATCCCTTGGTTTGATGTAAGTTTTCCATATCTATAAAAGGCGATTTCTCCATTAAATATAATGTTAAAAACAATTAAAATTAAGCCCAGGATTTCCAAATACAAAAGTAATGTAGAAAACAAATGTTGGACAGTTCTTATTTTAGATAACAGCTATGTTAAATGTAGAATTGTAGCACTCATTTATAAAAGGTAATTTAGAACACTGTATGTATGTATGTATGTATGTATGTATGTATGTATGTATGTATGTGCATATATACGTGCTTGGAGGTGTAGGATCGTTCATGTGCCATAATCACACAAACAGGTTTATTTACTTTGGAAGTATGGGTTAGGCTATTTCTTAACCTAAGAACTATACTGAGGAAGAGTTGCATTCAGATGGTTATGATACTAATTTTTTTGTACAGAAAATATAATTTTAAAAAATTTAATAGCTAAAGGAGTAAAGCAGAAATAGCAAGGCTAAAAAAATATTGACTCAACATATACAACTTTTTTCTATATATATGAGAAAAATCTATCAAAATATATAACATGCTTAAAATAACACCAAATGTATACAATATGGAGGTGAATTTAACTAAAAACTATAAAGTATTGCTGATAGAAATTAAACAATAAACACTATGTAGGATTCTTAATATTGTTAAGATGGCGGGTCTCCCTTCACACATCAACAGTAGTACTGTTTGAAGAAGTATTTTCAAAAGTCCTTCTTACTAAACTGAATACTATGTTTAATCACAGCAAACAGCACAAACGCTGTCAATGCTAAGTCTTTTATTTCAAGGGGATCTAACTATAGTCATAGAAATTTAGTAGCCAGGGAAGAAAGTCAACAATTTCTTCACTCCAACCAAACAAAAGCATTTGGATAAAGTTATAATTAAATATTTCAGGGCAGCAAAATGGCTCAGTAAGTAATATCTTTGCAAGAGTTTGGTCCTAGGGATCCACACGGTAGAAGGAGAGAAGTGACGCCCAGGATTTGTTCCCTGAACACTGTAGTAGACAGACAGACAGATGAACAGATGAACAGATGTTCAGATGGACAGACAGACAGACGGACTGACAGACAGACAGACAGACCCCACCACACACACACACACACACACACACACACACACACACACACACACACACACACACGGCGGGGGTGGGGTGGGAACTGGTGTAAATTCTAGTTCATTCATAGGCTCATTTTCCTTGTTTCCCTTTCTTTCTAATACAGAAATGTAACCAATGCCGAATTTTAGGTGAGAAACCAGGCCCATTACTTAGAAGGAAAGAAGATCATGATATCTTCTAAATGCCACAGAATGAAGAGTTAAATAAAGAAGTAGAAATGGAGGGAAATACCTAAATGGACACTTAAGAGACAAGAATTTGCAAGGCAGAGGCTTCAGCTAAGTAGCACTGGCGCTAGCAACAATGAGTGTTATTTATATTTAAATAACAGGACGGAAAGTGAGAATAATAACAGTAGCAATGGAGCACTCTTTCTGACTTGCAAATCTGCGTTGTTCAAGCTCTTCTTTGTCACTTTACAGCTATTAGAGTTACTTCTGCTGACAAAAAGAGGTGCATCGTACAGCAATCTTGGAGCAGTTTAAAATACAATTTAAACTGAAACAAAAAGAAAATGCTAGAAAGTTATTTTAAATGGAACATCACTGTAGGTAATACACAGCTAGTAATATGAAAAGTAAGAGGGATAACAAGAGTAAACTGACTGAAGGAGAGAGCGTTTTTGCTGCAGCTCTTGCCGACCCTGTTTTGGATTTCCTTTGTCTCCCCAGCACTGCTGCTTGGATATATATCCCAGATCCTAATCTGAGTTGACAAACAGCGAGAGAGATCAGGGTCCGAGCAGGGTGGGGAAGGTACGGCCCATTAATCTTTCAATGGCGGCAGAAGGTCAGCATGGCAAGGGTGAAGCATGGGTTACACCCAAGCAAAGATTAATCTTACCGGACCACCCCTGCCATTCTTGCCTTTGAGAAAGAGCTGTGCTGTCACCCCTTGCACCAGGCTACGCAGGGCAGCCCTAGCCTCTCAGACTTTCTGCTTCAGAATAAGAGAAGCCACACTCCCCTGCACAGAGACCAGGGCCTGGCACACAGTGGATGCTGACAGAATGAACATGGATCAGGCCTATCACTGTTAGGTCAACTGAAAGGACAGCGCCCGTGACTACAATGGGCACAGTGGTTGGCTTTGATTTGGGAAACCCTTTGTCCTGAGTAGTCCAGAAGCATGACTCCCTGTCAAGTTAAAAATGCTCCAAATCAAAGAAGTACTGTGACCAAGAGCGGTACTTAGCAGTTAGGAAAACACCAAGGAGAGCCATCTGGGTCTCTGAGAGCCACAGGGGAGCTTGTGGAGAGGCATGGAGGGAACCTAGGGGCTAGGAATGTTGACCAGCAGCAGTCAAGACCCCAAGCTTGGCTCCAGCACTGAAAAGAACACACATCCAAAGCACAGTAGTGCTGTGTGCAAAAATGACCTCGTGCACCAAACTACAATATCAGCAGCTAAGTGTTTACATTTGAGAATAGAAGCAAAAGGATATTTCCAGACTGAACTTCTATGGTTCCTCAGCATGCAAAGGTTAAAAAGAAGAAAACATGCTAACAACTCTCAGGTAACCTGGGTTTGTCTCAGAACCGCCCCTGGCGTACGGGCTGCAGTGGAAAATGCCGTATGGGGACAAGAGGTTTCTCGTCCATCCTATTTATTCTGTCCTGGGAAGGCTGTGCTGCCGAGACAGTGACTGCTTCTGACCTCTGTCGACCTGGGCGAGACACACAGATTCCACTCCTGTTCTCTTCTTAACTGCAAGGGATACTTTTCAGAATGATAAGAACTTTCAAAAGTAGGCTTTCAAAGAGATCAAAAGGATATTAAACCATCCTAGAAACATAGAAAGATATACAAGAAACCCAGAGTAAGCTTCGATGAAGAAGTACAGAGAAGATGAAGGAAACAGACCTGGATGGGGAGGTGACTTGGATACGCCAGCCTCCCAAGGCCCTTCTTCCCCTTCCTGCTAATCGTGCAGGTCTGGAAGTCATCGAGGTAGCTACAGACCAACACGAGCTCAGTGTGTACTGGTTGTTTCCTGTGTGAGCACAACATGTATCGGATGTTTCCCGTGTGAGCTCGCATGGCAGAGGTGATTTCTCAGAACTGTTAGTGAGTGACCAACACACCAGCAGGTGCTACATGGAACTTTCTACTCTCACTGCCGCCTCTGGAACGTATCCTGTGGCTTCTCAGAGGGCAAAAACTCAGGTTAAGTAACATACTTTAGGCTTATGACGGACAGAAGAGACAGAGTTCTAACCGTGACCCACTTGCTGGGCTTTAGTTACTCCCCCGCCCATACCTGACACCAGCTCTGTTCGGTGATGGATGAGTGACAGCATTGGATTCACCCAGATACTTCTGACTTCCTGATGTGTTCATAAACTGTTACCCTTTACCATAATGATCTGTTTAATTTGAAGAGATAGAAGTGTATGGGTATGATGACAACTGTATCATATATCAATTTACACGAATATTACTTTATAACAGCCTGGCTAGATTTTGCTAAGCCCTACAGCCACAGTCAACACCGGAGAGGAACCTGACAAAAACCATACAGGGTATATATGCCAGGTGAGCGGCTTCTCCTGAGGCAGTGCATCCTGAAACACCGCCAGAAGTATCCACTTACCCCACCCAACGCAGGCCCACACTAGTCCCATGGGGGGAGGAGGCAGGAGAGGGGAGAGGCTCTCCTGAGCACACACATTCTCACACTCATGTGCTGGGCCGCAGGCTCTCCAGGCCTTGAAACCGGGAGCTTCAGGAAGATCTCAAAAGTCAAGCGTGTTAGGTATCAGCTTAACATGCCAAGCAAGGCAAGGGACTATAGAAAAGGAAAAGGAAATCAACACATCTCCACAGCTTTTAACTAGAAAGAGACAACAATATGGAAACAGTGTTTTCTAAGTCTGTGTAAATGTATTTCAAATATGAACAATTCTTACTGTTGCTTTTTGTGGGAGTGGCTATAAATGAAGCAGGAGCTTCATGCACACCAGGCAGTCAACACGCCCTGCACTGCCCTTTTCTAAATGGCAACCTTAGGATCTGACAATGCACCCCTCTCCTTCCCAGCGCAGCCGGGCCCAACATCCTCGGACTGGAGTCACAGCAGATAGAAAAGCTAACAATAGGAGAATTAAATACTAACTTCTCTCTCGGGGAAAAAATTAAAATCTATGTAAGCAATTTAAGCAGTGAGAAAAAGGGGACCCACTCTCTCTCTTACCGTGACAAATGCTCGACCTCCACCGTACACTGTCAGATGCACACTGACTGGGAAGAGACACTGCACATGGCCATGTGGCTCTCGCTGTTCACAGAGGCTAGTCAATACCAGATAATGGAGACGGTTGAGAGAACGTACACCGACACTTGCTACCCCTCTTAACGTGGCCACTAGGATGCAGCAGACTGGCATCAGGACTGGCCTTCTGAACCCCGGGCATACACCGTGCCTGGTGCTAAGCCAGCCAGTGAAGTCGACGCACCGATTCTACAAGTCCTGTTCACAAGATCAGACACTTAATTGGCCTGAAAAGTATTTGCATTTCCCCGCTCTCCAATCTGCACTCTACTCCTGTGTGTATCAGTACGTATGTAAGACTGTGCACCGAGCTCACGCACACACTCACTCTACTGTGATTTCTAGACTGTTTCTCCATTTATTTCTGTTCCATCAGAATTGTGTAAGGGAACACAAACTATCTAAAGTGATTCTTGACATCTTTAGATAACCTCTGTTTGTATGAGGATAGGCGTAGGGCTCATTACCTACCATAGTCAGTGATCTTACAGGACACCAAGTACAGCTCCTTCAGGCTCTGTCCCTCCTTTGCGATAACCTCCACACACCTGAAACACACAAACGGGTGGTGTTACACTAAGGTATCCTCGGGGAATTAGTGAGTGTCAGACCACGAATCCTCGAGAAGAGTCAGTATTCTGTGAAGACCCTACCCAGCCCTCTGCTCGCAACACACCTCACTGGGGGAATTCAGGAAGTTGCCTGGTCTCCGCTTCCAGGTCGAGTGCACTAATTCCTAAATGGCTTCGTCACATCTTTTAAAACTCGAGATGAGAGGGAGATACTCCTTTAAGACCAGTGGGCATTTTGGTTAAGCCTGACGTGGTATTGCGAATGCATCACTTAGATAAAATGATATAAAATAATAAACCCAAATTGTGCTATACAGGTGGACAGTTATCTCAAAGGGATGATAATTATTCAGAGTTTAATTTTTAATTCTGAACATTAAGTGCACACCCGTAGAAATTTTACTTAACATACAATTCAAAGTTGTAAAACCATATAACTGATAGAAAACATAAAACCTGAACATATAAGAATGATAAAACTTTCACTTTAAAAATGTTTCATTTTTGCAGGGTGATAAATATGGATCTATTTGCATTTTCTGCATGCAGACATCCACTTAGACCACACCATTTGTTGAAGTCGCTTTCTTTTTTCAATTGTGTAATTTTGACTTCTTTGTCAAAAATCAAGGGTCCATCAGCGTGTGGGTTTACTTCTGGGTTTTCAGTTCTATTCCACTGACCAACCTGTCCTGGTGTTTATGACAATGCCATGCAGTTTGTTACTGTAGCTTGGCAGTACAGCTTGGAATGGGGCAGTGAACCCCCAGGTCTGTTCTTGTACAGGAGCTCCTCAGCTATTTTGGAGTGCTTTGTTTTTCCCTGTGAGGCCGATAGGGGCTCACAGAGACTGAACCACCAACCACAGAGTATGCATGCGATGGTCCTCGGCCCCTACACGTGTGCAGCTTCGTCTCTAGTGGGGCTAGAGTGGGGCTATAACTGACTCTGTGACTGCCTTTGGACCCCCTTCCCCTCAATGAGCCACCTTGTCTGGACTCAGGAGGAGTCCCGTGCACACCTGATGAAGGACATAAGATCTAGGCCTGCTACAACTGGATGTGTAAAGGCTGATAGCCATGGGAGGTCTCTCCCTCTCTTGAAGAGAAAGGAGAGTGGGTGGGGAAGGTGAGGGGAGAGGGAGGGACTGAGAGGAGAGGAGGAAGAGGAGAAAAAACTAATAAAATTCTAAAAGGAAGACGGGAAAAGGGTTTATTTATTTTTATTTATTTTTTTTCCGGAGCTGGGGACCGAACCCAGGGCCTTGCACTCGCTAGGCAAACGCTCTACCGCTGAGCTAAATCCCCAACCCGGGTTTATTTTTAATATTTCAAAAGAATTGCCATACAAATTATATAGTTACATATTTTAAAATCTTCTTTGATTTTCACTTACATTAAAACATTTTTCAATATAGCCTTAGCAGAACTCTAGTAGAGAATTTAGTGAATTTTAAAAATAATGGTTAGCCACACGGCCTACTCGAAAGCTCAGCATGCTATGCTAGCAGCACGCTGTACTGACAGACTGACACAAGGCCACAAGGCGTGGGTGCCCTTCAATGCAGTCCCTGTTTAATTCGTATGGATAGCAGTTAAGCAAAAGGGTAAAAAGCAAAAGGAGTCATTAACCTTTCCAAGGACGTGAGGTTCAAGCAGTTTGGTACCTGTGTGTACAATCTATCAAAACTCACTTGGCATCCATCTCTGCCTTCCAGATATCCCATTGGCTGCCTGGCTTATTTGTAGGTAGCTTTATAAAATGTCAGGGAGTTTTATATAATTTTATCTGGTATAATTCATTATTGAAGGTTAAATTAGTAAGGAAGATATATTTTTCTTTTAAAGTACTTTTATAGAATTTGGTCCTAATGGAATGATAAACATTTCCTGTTTCTGAGGGCAGCCGGGTGAACATGCTTCTTGGGTTGTTTTATATAAAAAGATTGATGATTAAAACACGTTTGATTGGGGTTTTGTTGTTGTTGGTTTTTTTTGCTTTTTGGGGTTTTTTTGCAACTATAGTAGAGATCTCGAGAGAGTGACATAATATAATGTGGCTGACGTGGATTATTGTGAAGGGAAACGTTAACACCTAGCTTCATGTCATCTGGCTTTAATGCAACATTTTAATAAGTTCACTAGAAAGAAATGCTAAAAGAGGAAATCAAACAGCTCAGACTGTGCCTAAATGTTATAGATGACTTACAATGAATTTTCACATGCTAGGAATAAAAAAGAAAAGCCATGTTATTACACGATCCTAATGATTTAAAATTTCCTGAGCACTTTCTCCAATAGTAAAGGCCCACATTTTACCCTCCCTGTTGAATTAAAGCTAATCCGATGTGTGGTGGCGACAGTGGAAAGGAGCAGCAGCAAAGCGGTAATTGTATTTTATTCCCAGGTCCATATAAATAGTTCAAAATGCCTGACCTCGTTTTTGACTGAGAAAGGCACTAAGCAAATGCATCCTCCTGTTGTATCCATTACTGGATGTGGCACAAGTGCACACAGGCACTGCAGACTCACAGACAGGCTGAGGGGAGCAGATAACAGGAAGACTGCTACTGTACCAGAGAAGCAGGCCCTGTCTCACAACAGAAAACCAGCATGTGTATAAAATAAGACGTGCCGTGGAATCACTGAGCATTAAGGTTTGCCCCCAAATGACAGACAGACAGACAGACAGGAAGGATGTATGCATGATTATGCATGTAAGTAGTGCAAAATCAGGAAGTTTGCTCAAGAGCTGGTAACCAGCTATGAGGTATTGCACGACTGTAACCTGTCACACTAGATACTGAGAGGAAAACGCAAGTGAAGGTCCCATAGGTGAAGCATCACCTGCCCTTAAAGGTTCAGTCACACCAGTTTCCAGACACATATCTATTATTCATATAAACGTACATACTTAGTATATTTATAGTATATAAATATATTATCATTTCATATAAATATATTTATATGCATAAGCACAAATGGCACATAGTAGATATTATAGAAGTTTATATGATAGGTACTTATAAAAACTTAAGTGATATTTTCAAACACTTTTAAAAGGTAAAGATGTTTTCAAGCGGTCTTTGGTAGTCCTGAGCAGTGTGATGGAAGTGACATTTTTCAGAAGCTCCACTTTTCCATTCCTGTCCTTATTCACACATATCACACGAGAAAAGGCTCTGTCCAACATGGTAAGAAAATTACATCAGTACACAGAGGCAGGGCATGAGCACCTACAATCACAACCAAGAATTTAAAACATTCCCGCTTCTTCAACATTCTGTCCCCATCACTCCAAAGACGAACCTCCAAATAGTATTTAAAAGCATTCTACATCGATCCAGGAATTCTCATGACAATAGAGGGATTAGAAGGGGGTGGAGGTTATGAATTCTCAGGGGAAGTAGTGGTATTATAAAGGGTAAGTGAACGGCATGGAAAAGTGTCCCATGAACACCAGGTCTACGAGGACCTCCTGAGCTCCAGACCCCACAGGGAGCGCGTCCTTAACAAGGGAAGAGAAAGACTCAATGTCCGGCCTCACCTGGAACCAACAAGGAGCTCACCTCCACCTTGCTTGGCTGGAGGTCCTACAGCATTTGCTTCCAAAGGCGGCTCCCTCCCCGTAAACGTTCTCCTCCACACCGACATCTCTTTAGCTTATTCTGAATTGTCCGCCCTCAGATTATTTCCTTGCTTTTATGCTTTGGCAGTGGTGTGAAGAAAAAAAGAATTGAAGTCTTACTATCGTAAATTACTAAGTAACAGCTACTGAGAATGAAATATAATATATATATATATATATTCTTTCTCTTTTAGAATAAGGAAAAGGGCCAGAAAACTTGCTTTAAGACAGTCAAAGCATCTAAAATTATTTTTGATAATTTTATACTCACTTGCTTTTGAGAATGTTCTAAAATACACCTGAAGCATTTTGTAAAATTTGAAAGCAGAAAGGTTATTTTGTGAGCTACGTAAGGTTTTTTCTTTTTTCTTTTTAAAGGGAAAAAAAAGCATTTCTCAGTTTCAAAGGAGGAAAAGAATCTGTCTTCTTAGAAATAGATTCCTAATCGTCTGATTTATATGAAGGTTAAAGGTTAATGAATTAAGCTGTGTAAGCTTCAAAATTATCAAAGGGATTCAAAAGAGCCTTGGATTATAGAAAACAATGACCCATTCCACACTCACACCAAGTTTTTATGTTTTTGTCTCCTTCTCAACAGCCAGAACATGGCATTAGTGACAATTGAAAAGAACTAATGAGGAAATATGACTGCACTGTGTGTAGGAGGAGCGTCCTGGGAGACCTTGTTACCGTTTGTGATGTGCTTCAAGCCAGAAAGAAGCTAATTGGAGCTGCCAGACACTGGTTTGCAAATCTTACCTTAAAGGACAGGCTCAATCACCTTCAAGGTGTGAAAAGAAATATCCCCATTAGAGATGCATTAGTACAGGGCTTGGTGGAGTTCTAAGGACGCTCTGGGATGGTTGCTCCCAAGCACAGTCCTATTTGAATAGGAAACATATTTAAAGAGAGAAAACTGCAACAAGACAAAACAGCACCACAGACTAAAAGGAAGAAAAGGTATGGAGTGTCCTGGGAAGAAGTGGGTAAATACATACAAAGGCCTGGTGTGTTTGAGGCTGAATAAACATGCCACTGAAACCTCACAATAAAACATACCCGGAAAGTGATCTCTGTAAAGGCTTGAGGAACAGAACTGGACTTTCCCCATTTCTAAAACTAGGCAAGCTAATAAGTTAACTTAACATCGTGTGGGCTACAGACAGACAAACTGCAGAGCATGGGAGTGGACACACGACCCTGAAGAAGGAATTAAAAGGATCGACAAGGTCTACACACAGTAGTGAGGAGGAAACGAGACCCCTGTGTGCTGTAGAAGGATGCTGTCATGCCAATTCACAGGTGGGCTACTCAAGTCATACTAGAGGATCCCAGACACAAGGTGCACCCAGGGAAAAGCATACTCAGAGTGGATTGGTTCTCTTTAAAAGTCTGAAATGGAGTTCTGATCACAGTGGACATAACTTACAAGTCTCCGAGCCTTCAAAAAAATGGAAACATTGCATGGTTTAAAGGAAGGAAAATTTACCAAAAAAAAATGTCAATTAAACAGTCTATGGCCAGCATATTTTCCCTTATTTAAATTAGGTTTATGAGTGTTACAGTAACAGGATAGCTTAGCTTATAGAAAGAGAGTAATATAGTTATTTTTGTCTTCAGGTTCATCACCTGAACTAGACGGACCAACATTAGATTACCTCAGGAATCTGACACATGCCACTGAGAGCACTCTTTATTTCTCCATGCCTTTCTCATGAATGCTCATCTGTGCAACACCAGGGACTGCAGAGCACCAAGTGGAAACCACTGTTAACTCTTATGAACACTCATGGAAAGATTCTCATAGAACATACATAAGCTGATTTTTTATGAGATGGATTTGCAATTAAAATGCTAACTCATTTTCTCAAAGAACATTCTTAATATACCACAAGGGTAGAAACTCGGGATGACATGCAAAATGTCACCAGATCCACCAGTTAGCGACAATTATCTTGGGACACCAATTAAGTTCTCACTTACCAAATGCCATTCTCTAGAAAGCCAGTAACTGATTTGTGAATCTGAGATCTATTTAGGCAGACATATCTCATTTGACGGGGGTGGGGAGTGGGGGGCTGGACGGACCTCACTGAAAGGTTACAAAATGACCACTGTAGGAACCTGTGGTTTTTACACAAGGGAAGCATGTCAAAAGCTAAGTTAGGCTTCTGCTCCTGCAGTGTGCAGCCTCTGCAGGGTTAAATTCTGCTGAGGAGAAGGCAGGCTGGGCTCTTAGCCACGCCCCTGAAGGACTCTAAGCAGAAGGTAGTTTTCTTCTTGTGAGTATCAGAACCCAACAAAGAAAGAACAATATCACAGCCAATGGAGTTCCCGGTGCATTTATAAATGTCCTCATGAACAACTCATGGGGAGTCAGTCGTCTCTAGCCGTATATCCAAACACTGCAACTTAATTTAAATGTTTAGTAGAATATTTAAATTTTTCCTAAGGCACAAAGAGACCTACATATAAATAGCACATTCCTGTGAATTATCAAGAAACAAAATGGCTGAAGTTTCTCTAAGGAGTAGGAATGGAAACTTGAACTAACTGGCTTATAATAAATTTGACTCTGCCATTAACATTTTGGATATTATTTGTAAAATTCTCATTTTTAACTTGGCCATTGTATAGTACTTTTTACAAGAACTACATTAACAAACTGAGCTAACTTTTGGGAAGCGATCCATAGAGCAGGTCAGAGGATGGAAGTCAGAAAAACTAACGTCTATCTACTTACAGCCTGCACTTCTTCAAATGTAAAGTGTGACCAAGGCATGGTGTTACCTAATGTTGGACTTAGTGCAAATGTGAAGGGTCAAACACTGTCTGTCCACTTTGGTTCTTAATATTCATAACCTTATTATTCATAGCCACGAACGGGACCAGTACCAGCTTCACAATTACTAAGACTCTAGGAAAGACAGTCAGGTGTCAGGGTGAATGGAAACAAACACCAGGAAGAAAAGTAAGAAAGAAATCAAAGGAGAGACTTTCTCTGTTAAAGAAAGAAATCAAAGGAGAGACTTTCTCTGTTAAAGACCGTCCAATTGATCCCATTACCTCACTGGGGAGAAGTATAGTCACGTGGAAATAGTGACTGTTGAAAACCTCCTTTTGTTTCCTTTTCATTTTTGGTTGAAGGAGTGCCATCAGTTCATCCTCAGTGACTCTAGGGAGACCAGGCACTGTGCAAGTGGATGAAGCTACACTGGTCCTTCCCGTTGGCATCCTGACATGGTCAGTGAAAAGGTCTTCATTGTCTCCAAGGAACCCAAGTGTACTGTGGGCAGCAAAAGCCCAGGCTCTTAAAAAAGAAATTCGATCAAACACAGAGGCATTGCTGTCCGCTGGAAGGAGCTATGGCCTGTCAGAGTGCACTCCTTTCCAGCAAAAGATTAGTCAGGGACAGTCCTGCTCAACCCTTCCTGCCACCAACGGTGCAGTATCAGTTCCAGAAGGCCAGCAGTATTTCAAAGATATCTGTCAGGCTTCTGACTTGCCTAAAAAGCTATGGAATCTACGTAGAAGAAGAGTATAAAACACCTAACTGAGGACTGTGTCCTTCTCATTCTTGACCTTCACCCAAACTGTCACAAACACTAGCATCAAACTCTCATTTGTATTTTGCATAAAATAGATATTTTACTTGACTCCTATTTAAAATGGCCGAGGACATGTTTTTAGTGGCTGATTAAAACATTCAGGACATGAGACTCCAGGCCTCTTTTAAGAAAGAGTTGAGCATGTCCTCACCCCAAGATACCCACAATATGCCTTGCTATAACGATTACCCCTTCCCAGCGCTCCTTGGGAGTCGGCCCCACCTCCAGAGGAGTTTTGTGAACTAAGACTGATGTTCAACACGGACCACCCTTGACCTGTGTAATCAAGGAGGCAACTCGGACAACACTCTGAACAAAGGTTTCCTTCTGTTTTGGGAAGGTGGAGAACATCAGAATGCCACAAAGCATGGGACAAAAAGACAAAAGGGACTATTAAAGATGGTCCCCACTTTAGCTAAAATCATCCTAAGCATTCAAGCACTACTCCAAGCTTTGTTGAGCAAACAGTGGCAGTGGTAAGAAGAGAGTTCTCAAGGGAAATGAAGAGAACGGCAACGTGATATCCTTGAATGCTAAAATTAGACAGCTCACATCAAATGCAGTGGGGAGCAGGCCAATGCTTCCAAGCCACAGGCTCCCATGTGCGCAAGCTCTTAGCCTCAAGAAGTCTGCGGGCAACTCCTTGTTAACTTTTAAGCCCAAGTAACCCTCTGTCCATCCAAGAAGCTGGTAAAAGAGGTCTTAAGGGTGATTTGTAAATAGCAATTGTATACAAGTGATTAATCCTGAAATCAGAAGACCATAAGAGTCAAGTTATCTCCTTAGTCCCTAAAACAGAAGCAGTAAAAAGCAGTCTAGATCAGGGATCAGGGAGCAGGGACAAAACGATGGGTGCATGCTTTCTGAAGAGGAAGGAGAAGGATCACATGGGCAGAGACACCATGCCAGTGTCACCTCAGCAAGGTTCAGTGAGACTGAAGTCTCCGTGTTCTGAGGTCAGTGATCATCACTGTTGAACACACAGCTCTGCAGCCTGGCCCTGCACCGACACAGCTCTGCAGCCTGGCCCTGCACCGACACAGCTCTGCCGCCTGGCCCTGCACCGACACAGCTCTGCCGCCTGGCCCTGCACCGACACAGCTCTGCAGCCTGGCCCTGCACCGACACAGCTCTGCCGCCTGGCCCTGCACCGACACAGCTCTGCCGCCTGGCCCTGCACCGACACAGCTCTGCAGCCTGGCCCTGCACCGACACAGCTCTGCAGCCTGGCCCTGCACCGACACAGCTCTGCAGCCTGGCCCTGCACCGACACAGCTCTGCAGCCTGGCCCTGCACCGACACAGCTCTGCAGCCTGGCCCTGCACCGACACAGCTCTGCAGCCTGGCCCTGCACCGACACAGCTCTGCAGCCTGGCCCTGCACCGACACAGCTCTGCAGCCTGGCCCTGCACCGACACAGCTCTGCAGCCTGGCCCTGCACCGACACAGCTCTGCAGCCTGGCCCTGCACCGACACAGCTCTGCAGCCTGGCCCTGCACCGACACAGCTCTGCAGCCTGGCCCTGCACCGACACAGCTCTGCCGCCTGGCCCTGCACCGACACAGCTCTGCAGCCTGGCCCTGCACCGACACAGCTCTGCAGCCTGGCCCTGCACCGACACAGCTCTGCCGCCTGGCCCTGCACCGACACAGCTCTGCAGCCTGGCCCTGCACCGACACAGCTCTGCAGCCTGGCCCTGCACCGACACAGCTCTGCAGCCTGGCCCTGCACCGACACAGCTCTGCAGCCTGGCCCTGCACCGACACAGCTCTGCAGCCTGGCCCTGCA
Organism: Rattus norvegicus; assembly: GCF_021556685.1. Taxonomy (NCBI): domain Eukaryota; kingdom Metazoa; phylum Chordata; class Mammalia; order Rodentia; family Muridae; genus Rattus; species Rattus norvegicus. Next base: position 118,032,670 of record NC_141542.1, read on the forward strand.
CCGACACAGCTCTGCAGCCTGGCCCTGCACCGACACAGCTCTGCAGCCTGGCCCTGCACCGACACAGCTCTGCAGCCTGGCCCTGCACCGACACAGCTCTGCAGCCTGGCCCTGCACCGACACAGCTCTGCAGCCTGGCCCTGCACCGACACAGCTCTGCAGCCTGGCCCTGCACCGACACAGCTCTGCCGCCTGGCCCTGCACCGACACAGCTCTGCAGCCTGGCCCTGCACCGACACAGCTCTGCAGCCTGGCCCTGCACCGACACAGCTCTGCCGCCTGGCCCTGCACCGACACAGCTCTGCAGCCTGGCCCTGCACCGACACAGCTCTGCAGCCTGGCCCTGCACCGACACAGCTCTGCCGCCTGGCCCTGCACCGACACAGCTCTGCAGCCTGGCCCTGCACCGACACAGCTCTGCCGCCTGGCCCTGCACCGACACAGCTCTGCCGCCTGGCCCTGCACCGACACAGCTCTGCCGCCTGGCCCTGCACCGACACAGCTCTGCAGCCTGGCCCTGCACCGACACAGCTCTGCAGCCTGGCCCTGCACCGACACAGCTCTGCAGCCTGGCCCTGCACCATTCCATGCTAATGTGTGAGTCAGAGGTCAGTCATCTTTGCTCCAGTGTTCATAAGAAAGAACACGATCAAATACGATTGCTTAAGCCATTACATTTATACAACCAGACAAAAATTTACTTAAAACAAATAACAATTGTACTTGTAAAACTGTTCATATACTTCTGTAACAATACTGACCTCAATCAAAAATTTCTAATGTCAGAAACATAGCTGGAGATTTAAATATAAAAGGAAGATGGTTGACTTAATTGACATGCATCTGTCTGGAGTTTGGAGGAACAAACTGTGCATCTTCTCAGCACTCAGTGCAGATGGGTAGGATTTACAAACGACAGGGCAAGCCTCTGGACTGGTCACTTTTCTGCCACAGTGGTACAATAATCCCTCAGATCCCAAACTCCACTGGTCAACAAAATATGTCTAAAGATTGTGCTGCAAACTTTTAATTTATTCAACAGGCAAAGAGTTACAATTAGAGGAATAACTATTGTTTCTGGTAGTCATACACACGCACTCACACAAATTCTTGACAAGCGCCTGTCCTCATTGCCAACACTATCGTTAAATTTTAAAAAAACAAAACAAAACAAAAGAAACTGTGGTAATGCACTAGACAAAGGAATTTAGCAACTGAAATACCATAATCTCTGAAATTCAGGTGGCTTTGCCTGGACCAGTCATCAAAGGATTCCCCACAAAGGAAAAAGCATCTCTGATCTTAGGGAAAGTTGCAGAAAGCTAATGAAACTATAGCCTTCAAGAGTGACAGAAACCTGTGTGTGCGCATGTGTGTGTGCATGTGTGCATGTGTGTGTGTGTGTGTGTTCGCGTGTGCACGGGCACATCCTGTTTTTCCTAGCAGCAACTTGGAAAGGCAAGGCAGAGAACAGACATGGAGACTGGAGAAGGTTCTTTCACTGTTTATTTCAAGACTGAGTTCTCTGCAGGAAACAGCAACCCAGAGGAGGAGGAGGAGCAAGCACTGCCCACAGGGAGGCACTCCCTTGTTTACAGGACGCATGAACTCAGAGAAGACGACTTTCTCTACAACACACTATTGGTTATTGCAGAGACAACGGCTATGAGAAGTGGGATGGAAGTACTCAGACTCCACTTTTCTTCTCATTTTCCTTCCTTCCTTCCTTCCTTCCTTCCTTCCTTCCTTCCTTCCTTCCTTCCTTCCTTCTCTCCCTCCCTCCCTTCCTCCTTTGACAGAGTGACTCTGTATTACAGCCTTGGCTGTCCTGGAACTTGCTTTGTAGAACAGACTGGCCTCGGACTCATAGAGCTCTGCCTGCCTCTGTCTCCTGAGTGCTGGGATTTTCGCTGTGCACCACCACACCCAGCAAGTAGTCAGGTTTCTGCCTTACACAGGAAATCACTTCTCTCAAGTGACTAACAAGATACACGGATACGTTCAGGCATTTGGAGCAGGCTGGAGGGATCACAGTTTGTTACTTTCAAAAGTGATCAGTGAATGAAGAGTGACAGGAAAGACAGGTATTAAAAAGGATGCTGGGCAAATACGCTAGGAGTCAGGTTTATGCTTCTCCGAGTCCTGAAGGGATTCCATGATTTATACCTCGGTGATGATGAGAAACCAGAATTCACTTCTGTGGGGTAACTGTATGCCGATACTGACACTTGACACCCTCAGAGCCCTTGGGGAAGGTAACGGCAATCCAAAGCCGGGGCATAGTCCAGAGAGGGAGGGAGGCAAGGCTATTGGTGAAGCAAGACGCACTAAACCCAGGCAAGCACTGGCTTGCACACTGGCTCGATTTAAACCAGAGACCACGCAAAGAAGAGGAACAATACGACCACAGTTGCTGATGGCATTCTGTCACATTCTAAGCAAGCACACGAATTTCAAAGAGAAGTACTTGAGAAGGGCCAAGTAGGTTTAAAATACAGGCAAAAAAAAAGGGGGGGGGGACAGTCTGGGATTTCTGTAATTCAGATGTGAGTTTCCACGAACGCATTGGAAAGATTCAGGACGCAGGTGCATCTCTAACAAGACCTGAGCCTCGATGAGCGAACAAGAGAGCAGGTGCGCTTGAGGTGTCTCTGAGGAAAGGCTACAGCTTTAAAAAGTATGAAAACATCCCTGTCATTTAAGAATTCTCCTCCCACTTCTTAATGCCATGGTGTCCCCTTGGTCTGTGAGAAACCGACCTCAGGAGAAGTTAGTGGGTGGGGCAGGAGACACTGAAATAGGACATAAGAATAAAACTTATTCAACGGCTCCAGAATTTTACAAATTTTTAATATTTCATGTAGAAAATCTAGGAGCCAGAGGGATGGCTTAGTGGGTAAAAGACTTGCCACCTAGTGTGGGAACCCAAGACCAAACCCCAGGACACACGGTGTAAAACACAGACCCAGCACTGGAAGGCTGTCTTCCCCTCCCCGGTGCACACTGTAGCAAACCTTCTCCTCCGTGCATAATCAGATTGTAAACAAAGCAAAACCACTGCGTTGATAATCTATTGGTTTTGATAATAGACATGTTTCTAATATTCATTCAGGTATAAACCGTCCATGTTTCTCTGCACGTGAACGACACAATTCTGAAATCAAGGTGTAATTTAACTTCCATCAGCATCTTCTCTAAGACAGAAATCATGTCAACCCCCAAGGATAGAAGGCTGCATTTCATAATGTTTGCAAAGTGGCTTTTACTCATGCAAGCAAGCCTGTCCAAACACCAAAGTTTCCATTAGGTATTCGAGTAGGGAGATGGGTGGGTCTCTTTCTAATGGATTCTCCGTATGAATATGGTGGTGTGATTTAGGACAGAGTAGACTCTCCAAGAGTGCATTTTTCATAGCACTGACTTCCTGATACTGACCCCCACAGACACACCTTTTTTGATCACATTGAAATATTAATAGTTGCCATACACAAAAGAGAAATGTGTGGTCCAGTAAGTAAATGTATGGAACTATGCCCAACCCCTAGTTACATAAATAAATGAAATATGTAGGGCATATATAAAGCATGCTTAGGAGGCAGGATGTGGTCACACACACACACTTACACACACACACATACACTCACATAGACACACATACACACACTCACACAGACACACACTCACACAGACACACACTCTCACACACACACACTCACACACACATTCACACACACACTCACAGACACACACACTCTCACACACACACTCACACACACACACACACACAGAGAGAGAGAGAGAGAGAGAGAGAGAGAGAGAGAGAGAGAGAGAGAGAGAGATTCTTCACTAGGTTAAACAGTGGCTTCCAATATATCAAATCAGAGTTCACAGAGTCTATAAATAGTATCTTAAATGAACCATTATCCTTGTTGCATATTTGGGCCTCCATGGAGCCTAGGAGAAAGTTAGATGACACAGCTTTAACAGAGAGAAGGCCTTATCGCCATGGAGGCGGCCAGCAATGATGCAGCCAAGCCATGATAGCTGCCACCAGACGCTAAACGGAAACCGCCAGTAGGCTGGCCCTTTCTCCTTCCTCCCAGTGAAAAGGACAAGTACATCTACCCTCCACCACTGTGAGAGAATAAACTTTGATTTTGTTTTAAACGACAAACTGCTAGCAATTTGCTACAATAGTGACAGGAAGTTACTACAGAGCATTATTAAGAATGTTATCAATCAATGGATTATCTGTATGGAAATTTTATTTTAAAAGGTGGCAGCCTAGTGAGATTAAAGGTGGTCTAGACATCACCAAATTTTAAGCTGTGATAGACAAAAAAGGGGAAAATTCCTATCTTTAGTCTTAATCAGAATAAATCACAAAAGTAAGTCTTCTCTATTTTTCACATAAACTTTCCTACAGAAAATTTCATGAGCTTATAGAATTCTGCAGTGACAATTCCACTGCTCACCACAGTTCTGTGACAGCTTGTTTCATTTTCTTCAAACCAGGTGTGTCCAGCTTTCTCGATCCATATTACATGTTTTTTATGGGTTCATCTTTTTTATGCATTATAATAACACAAGTGAAGGCTAAGGTTCTTCACACCAAACACTTTAACACACACCATTAGTGAGAGTTCAATGTGGGCTGATGGATCTTCTTTTTCTTAATTAAACAAGACTTACCTATTGTGCAAGGAATAAATCACAAATGCTATCAGTTCTGACACATGCTTCCATTTGTCTAGCTTGAGTTGCTACTGATTTCACAAGATTAATATTTAAAAACACAAGCCCCCGGGGATAATTAAAAAATTATTAACTGTATGAAAGCAATTCATACTTTTATATTATTCAGAGAGGACATGCAAATTTCAGACCATTAAGGCTAATTGTTTTTAAAGTATACTTAGTATCATTCTCAACACAGGCCTTGTTAACAAGGAGGTCACTCCATCTTCTCTTGGCACTTTATAAACCCTGGCGTTTCTGAGCAATGAAAATGCTATTTTTTTTTTCCGGAGCTGGGGACCGAACCCAGGGCCTTGCGCTTCCTAGGTAAGCGCTCTACCACTGAGCTAAATCCCCAGCCCCGAAAATGCTATTTTTATGGTAGCTTTTCCCCAATATGTTACCCTCCGCCTATTTTTGGCTAAAGGCTTAATTTTGAAAGAGGCATGGAAAGTGACCCAAAATATCCCTTCGCTTTCTGTTTACAAAATAAAAGTACATGAGGACAAGAAGAGTAAGTGCCTCCTGACAGAGAAGATCTACAAACCCCAACCGTGAGTGGGCACGCACCCCACAATCGCATGTATAAGCACACCAGACAGCATGGACTAGGAGGTGCAGCGCTGCCTGAAGGATGGTGGCTCACATGGCTCAAACAGGGAGAGGCTGCACACATTAGTGAGCCTAGCTTTTGCTGCCTCTGCCCACTCATCTTCAGTCTGACTCTTGACACACTGGTACAGCTCGAAAGCTGATATTTTACTGTGCGATCCAGGCCACAGCGGGTGTGAAGGAGCCACAAAGTACTATGGAAAAATATTTCTCCTCTCACCTAATTAACAACCACCAAACATTAAGCTGTAGGATTCACGATGGGAATATGATAGCTTCATTTTCGGCACAGTCTTTTTCTCCTGTTCTGGTCATGCTAAACCAATGATGTGCTGATCGGCTGCGCACTGTGGACCCTGCAGGCAGACCTCTGCTTGTCACTGGCTCACTCCCTGGCAAGGCAGCACCACACACGCTTATCCACTCTCACTCAGTCAGCTAAGGTCCACGTCCTGCTATCTTCCTAGAGCGACTGCCTTCAGGACTCCGCGTTTCTGCTTTGACCACTGGAGCAGTATGTCAGCATGCTAACCGGACTTCCAGTCCTGGCCAGAATGCTTTGCTCATATTGGATAATATGCTCAAGATAGGTTTGACGAATGAATGGGAGAAAGAATGCCATACGCTAACAAGACAAATCATGCCATTTTAGAAAACTGACACTTGGGGGGAAAAACAAGAAATCTATCACTGTTTACTGGAATATTTCAGCTGAGGAGACCATTATTTTTTGAATAAGAACTAAATGGAGTGCAGATAAGAGAAATATCCATGCAAAGTCCTTTTAATAATGGGAATTAAAGTAAATAACAACAAAACACGCAGGGGTTTAAAAGATCCAGGGCTGGGGGCTGGAGAGATGGCTCAGTGGTTAAGAGCACTGACTGTTCTACCAGAGGTCCTGAGTTCAAATCCCAGCAACCACATGGTGGCTCACAACCATCTGTAATGAGATCTGATGCCCTCTTCTGGCACGTCTGAAGACAGCTACAGTGTACTTAAATGTAATAAATAAATAAATCTTAAAAAAAAAAATCCGAGCTAAGAATATAAGTAGGGCAGGAGGGTAAGGCTGTGGCTTGGACACGGCAGAAGCCATCCTTCTGAAGCTCCCTCAGTAAAACTCCTTCTACACTGGACCCGCCAGGCAGAGGGAAAAGGCACATTAAATATGCATCCAGCACAAGAGAGACCAAAACCTAAAATGTAGTTTTGAAAATACTGTGGTTGCCGAAAATTATAAATTGCCACTAGTTCCAAAAGATTCATTTTAAACTTCTTCGTATCAGAAAAGAAACATTTAAAGGGAAACAAATTTAGTTTCCCTAAAGTGTTCCAATGCTGCGGAAGGAAAATACACAATTTGTGAGCGTGAGAGTAAAGACTACAAAAGGAAACAGGCTTTGAAGGGAATTTTGCTTTTAAAGAGGGTAGACGGGATAAATAATTTATACTTCAAAAATACTTTAATTGACATGACTTCAACACGTATTTCCTTGGAGAGTCAAGACAATGCTCGGACTGGAGTGTCTTGAACTTAACTACCACTGTGATTCAGAAATGCTCTGCCTTCCCATGGTAGAATGGCTGCCCATAAATCTGCATGGACTCATGGGTCCCCGTGCACGTGTCCAGCCAGGTTGGGGAACTGGCGAGCTCCCTGGGTCTCATATTCTTTACTTACTCTTCATAAGGATTAGAAGAATTGATGTATCTGAGTGTGTTAAGACATGCCTTGGCCATTACAACCTAATATTTCTATAACTTTAGACATTATGCACCTTCTAACAATACAGTAAGACACAACGCACAGGGTATGGTGGTTCAGTCCTATACTTTAAGCACTCAGGAGGCTGTGGCACAAAGATCATGAGTTTAAAAAGGAAAGATAAGAAACAAAGAAAAGCAGCATGATTTTATGTTGTATTTTTTCTCAAAATCTGGAAGCTAATATTCATCATCTGAATTTACTGATCGATTTGAAGGAAGTAAAAAGATTTAGAGCAGGGCCTATTGAGTGCCAGCATAAGAAAGCCATTGCTAATCTAGACTTCTTCTCAAACTGATGATCCGGGTTCTATAACAGACAGACGTGCAAAAGAAGGGACAAACAGCAGCAGTCATGAGGAGATGGCCTGTGCTAGTGTGTGTGTGTGTGTGTGTGTGTGTGTTTGTGTGTGTGTGTGTGTGTGTGTGTGTGTGTGTGTGAACAGACTCCCACACACCCTCCATGGGTGCCATTGGATGGGCTCACGTGTGACGGGAGATGTAAACAGACAGAGAACATGGTGGAAGGAGGGAGGGAGAGAAAGTTAAAGCCAAGGGCTTTGCACACTGTGGAGACAGGCGGAGCTAGAGGCTTGAAGTGGGGAGAAACAGGCTAATATGAGGAGCCTACACACCCACCTGAGGCCATGGGGATGTCTGGGCTGCCCTTGGAGACCATGTGCATGTTGGAGGGTCATGCTCTTGTGGGCAGACATGCTAATCTGAGTAGCCTGCACTGCTACCTGAGGCCATGGTTATATCTGGGCTCATGCTGCTGCAGGAGGTGGGGTATGGTGGGGGTCTCTGGGTCCATGATCCTACAGCAGCCAGGGTCTGTGTGGATGTCCCAGGCCTGTGTTACTACCAAAGGCTATGCAGATGTCACTGGACTGGAATGCCATCTGAAGCAATGTGCTGAGCTGGCCCTAGCCCTGGCTGGCTACCACACTCAGAAAAGCTAGCCCGACCCCTCATCTGCCTTTGGGTGGTGTGGGTGAGTGACCTTCCTCCCCATCGCCACCTGTGGTAGGTGAGAAGGCTGGCTGGTAAAATCATGAGAGCAGGAAAACTGACTGTCCCCATGTTTGGCTGTGGCACTGCAGTGCTGGATTGGGATGGGCTTGAGAGCCCCTGCTGGTGGTGTGGGTAGAGGAGACCTGGTGGGTTGATGAGCTCGGCTATCACAGAACAAGGCCTTTGAGGTGGCCCAGCCCAGTATCTGCCCCATCTGTGATCTGCTAGAGTACATGAAAGGGCTGGCCCAGCAGTTCAAAGCTGCAGGATCTCTATGACACAGGACAACACCAGGGTATCTGACAGAAGTCCTGGCGAGGATCCGGTATGGTGTTGATAGTGCACTGAAGCCAGAGGCCTTGAACCGGGCTGATGACTCATTCTGATGAACATTTGCAAGTAAAGATGTGTAGATAAAAGGGCATACTGTGGGGCACACTGTGGGGCACACTGTGACACACTACAGCTTCCGTGACAAGCAATGTTCCTTTTGTAAAATTACTTTATTTTGTGGGGGAGGTTTTAAAGGATAGAGGGTGGATATGAAGGAATGGGGAGATGAATGGGATTGGGGGCATGGTGTGAAATTCACAAAGAATCAATAACACATTTAAAAATCAAACTCAAACTATATCAAATAAAAAAAGGAAGGGGGAAAGGTGTTGTGAACCCAGCACGGTGAGGCCTTCCGTCTGGATGCCCAGCTAACGGGCGGTGTGCATGTCGGATTATAGAGCATCCACACCAAACCTTCTCACTTAAGAGCTAACTATGAAGTGTAATAGAAAATCTTGCTGAGGTGGTTTCAATGACAGTGGCCTCCATTGGTTCATATATTTGAAGGCTTGGTCCTCAGTTATCAGAACTGTTTGGAAGGGACTGGGAGGCAGGGCCTCGCTGAGGTAGGTGTGGCCCTCATGGAAGAAGTATGTTACCGGGAATGAGCTTTGAGGTTTCAAAAGTTCATGTCAGGCCCAGTGTCTCCCTCTGTATGCTGCCTGCCAGGGAGAATGTGAAGCTCCCAGGTCCTCTGGTCCAACACCATGCATGTGTGCTTTCCCCCCATGATGGAAATGGGCTAATTCCTTAAAACTGTAAGCAAACTCCCAAGTGCTTGGTGAGACATTTGTGTATTAAGACTTAGGAAAATGCAGTAGACTGTCACGAATGTTCTCTGGATGCAGCCCAAACACAAGGTCCCTAACAAAAATACCCATGATCATCTCATATCGTATCATCTTGAGAAACACCTCAGTTAAGGTCCCTAACAAAAACACCTGTGATCATTTCATATCGTATCATCTTGGGCAAAACCTCAGTTAAGCAGAAGAAGAGTAAGATCTTGGAGATGTTTTATACTTCACAAATGCAAATATTTAAAAAGGACGTCCCTATTTTACTGAGGAAATTTGTTTCCTGTTTTTTTTTTAACATTTATTTGTTGATATTGTATGCCTTTCTGTGTGTGGGAGCACAGGTAGTCAGAGTTACTTCTGTCTTTCCTCCACATAAGTTTTGGGGATCAATCTCCAGTAATCAGGCTTGGTGGTAAATGCCCCTGGCTACTGAACGATCTCACTCAAATGGCAAGGTCTTTATATTTTTTTATTAAAGATTTATTTATTTTATGTATGTGAGTACACTGTAGCTGTCTTCAGACACACCAGAAGAGGGCATTGAATCCCATTACAGATGGTTGCAAGCCACCATGTGGTTGCTGGGATTTGAACTCAGGACCTCTGGAAGAGCAGTCAGTGCTCTTAACCACTGAGCCATCTTTCCAGCCCAAGTCTTAATATTTTTATACGCACAATGTCTATACACAAAGTCAGTACTGTGAAAATGCATTTTCATAAAATCTAATTTGCGAAATGTGTAAAAAAAGATTTAGAATTCTCTAAAACAATTGATACTATTTATAACTCTAGTATAACACATGAAGCTAAGAATGAGTACATAGCAGGGCAAATTGTGAGGAACAACTGGTGAAAGACAACATGGAAGAAATCCTCAGAGAAACAATGCAACACATGCAGAAGGGATCGCACGGGGCATGCAGGGCAACTGCACAGATGCCTCGCATGAGCTCGCCTGCTCTCCCGGCTGTGCGCTCTGGTTGACCTCTTGATAAAACCACTGCCTTTTCTGGTGCATGGCTCGCCTCAGGGAATAAAACTGTTCACCTCAGAGCAAGCAGCAGATCCTCCCCATGGCCACAAAGACCCATGCAGCCCACTGAGCTCCTCTGCACCCCACACGCAGTGCTACACCTATACTGTGCACTGCTACAGACGGACACACGGACCCCTCCCGCAAACTGACCACGGTCCGTGTTTCACAGCCTTGCCTTCCTCAAACAGTAAATTTTGTTTGTTGTTTGTTTGTTGTTTTGCTGGTTGGTTGGCTGGCTTTAGGACTTGGGCTTTTAGTATTTCTACTCTGGGACTGTGGGGATTATGATGCTCACTAGGTCATTTCAACTTTGGGACCCCAGCATGTAAGACTGTAGGGTGTATTTTACTGGTGGCTTATCTTTCCATTCCCCTGTAATTCTGTGCCATGGGCTTGGCGGTACAAATGTATGAGTGGTATAAATGTTAATACACATAAAGATACTCAGTGGTAAAGGGTTTGCCCGGCACAGCTGAGACCCAGTTCCATTTTCAGTTTTCTCGTCTTTTTTAAATCTTAGCTGTACAAGGAAATTTAATTTTGATAAACATCAGTTTTCCTCTAATGGACATGTTTTGTTGTTGTTTTCAGATCTAAGGATTCTATGCATGGCCCTCGGTGCCTAGATCTATGTTATGGATTGGTCTTAAAATTAAATCTGATTCAGTTTGAACCACTTATTGTATGAAGTACGTGACTCAGGTTAAGGTTTGTGAGGTCGGCCTGTGACGCTCACCCTTTCTAGCACTCCTCACTGAAAAGGCCGCCATCTCCCTACTGAATTGCTTTCACAGTTTTGTTAAAGATTGTTTTGAGGCAGGGAATGCAGATTAGAGTACCTGTCTGGCATGGACAAGCCATGGTTTGATCCTAGCATAGGAAATAAAAATCAGTTGACAAATCTTTTGTGAGAAGCAGGCTGGCTCGCTGGCTCACGCTGATAACCTGAGCTTGATCTCAGACTCCCACGGCAGAAGGAGAGAGCAGACTCTGACGGCCACACACACCGTACCATGTGCACTCACACGCTCCCTCCACAGACAAATGATAAATGTGTAAAGGATGAACAGCCAGTGAGTCCATCCCTGGCTGTTTTCTCAGTGAAGTCACCACAGTCTTCCCTGTGGTCACTTTAGTTTTACAATCAAGAACTGGGCACCACTGCCATGTTTTTAAGTTGGCTTTAGTCTCTTGAGTTTTGGCTTTCCGTGTATGTTTTAGGGTAATTGCCTATATGCACTGAAAAAGGATTTTCATTTAGGAATTTGGTTAAACTATTAATTTTGGAAAAGTTGCTACTGTTATAACACTGACTTCTAGTAAACAAACAGGGCACGTCTACCTATTTAAGGTCTTGTTGATGTTTTGTTTTGTTTTCCCGAGTGTTGGCTAAACTCTGGACTCTTACAGGCTGGGCCACGCTCTACCTCGCTTGATGCCCCACCCAGGTTCCACTTTAAGGGTTCAGAGTGTGTGGGACGCGCTCCTTAGTCGAGTTTTGTTAGCTTTACACTTATGAATGTCTTCCTTATTCTTTGTTGAGCATGGCAATGGCGGCGATTTTAATTTCCCTCCCGTATTTTCACTACTGCTTTGCAGAAGTACTATTGATTTTTGCATATCTATTTGGTATTCTGAAGTCTTGATTATTAATTCTGAGAATGTTATACATATATAATCAAGCCATCAGCAAACAGTTGAGGATTTTTTTTCCTTTTTAAATTTGTATTCCTTAGAGACATTCTATGCAAACTCACTGTTACTTCTAGACTACCAATTTCCATAGCTCAGACTCTGGGACAGTTAAAGGGAGAAACTTGGGGACTCTTGTCAGTCTCCTCTTCTTTCTAGCCTTTGGCATTTTTTCTTTCTATTGTTTAAGATCCAGATGCAGTATGCAGTTTCTAAGGATATAGACTGTTATTTAAGGGGACTAGGAGCCAGGCCTGTATGGCCGACACCTTTAATCCAGCTCTAGGCCATGAGAGCCCTATGAGCACAAGACTAGCCTAGACTTCATGGTAACTTCAAGGCCAGTCTTAAATGGTGTCATCTTGCCCTCCCCCCCAGACAAACAAACAACAACAAAAAGGGAATAGAAAAAAATATGTCTATTTCTCTGGAAGTAGAAGCCACTGATAAAAAGAGATTTGATTATTTAAACACCAAAACCTGTTTAAGGACTTTGACCTTTAATTACAAATAAATAACTTCTCTTCTTCTAAAGAAAAAAATCTTATTAACAGCCAATATGTGATTATGCTATTACAAGAGAAACCTATTCCAAAATGATTTTAAAAATTCAGGCTGATATTGCTGGATTTGTTTTTTAATGAGCTAGAGTCTTCTTTAAAAAGAAAGATAATGAATGATCCATAAAAACGAAAACAAAAAACCATGTGTAAAAATAGTCACAGGGTTCGCAATGGTAAATAAATTTTAATGAGAGCTGGGGCTAGAGTAGTTGTGGCCAAACCCAGAATATTGTCCCAGCATGGATTAGGTACCACAATAAAAATTACTAAGTAAATAAAAATTAAGATGTGGGCACACAGGGTTAAAGTTCCGTGTCACTGTCTTTTCCCAAAGAAACCAAGTGAACCCGAGGACCACTCCTACTTTGTTGAAGGATTGGCAAAGGTAACTCGGAATGAGCAGGAACCTAACCCCTACTAGTTATATGCCTTTATTTCTCTGGCTCTGACCTTGGTGGCTTTCTAAAATTATTTATATTATTTTCCAAAATGAATGACCGTCCAATACAAAATGACCTCATGAAATCTTCCTCTGGCCTTAGGGACGTAGTCTGGGATACAGTATAATAGCACACGGGCACTCTCCAGACTCCCCACCAGGCCCAAGGTAAGACTACTGCAGGGCCAGCCTCAGGCGGGAGCCGCGGGTAGTTTCCTGCAACGTGTCAGTGTCCCACCCTTTCCTGGGAACTGCGGCAAAGGAAGGCCAGAGCCTTTGGCCGGAAATTTGCTCTCATGAGCTGTAGAGTGTTTGAGGGTACTGTGCAATTGCACTAAACTGGAAACCTCAGTGCCGTGTTCCAGGGAGCACAAAGTAAATTTTCCATTACAAATCCTCCTAGTTTGGGTCACCTTGTTTCTGCGGTTGCTTATCTGCCTACTGCCAAGCCTAACACGGTCCTTGGTATGAGGAACAGGTATCTGGCTGGGTGAACTCTAGTCAACAGGAGATGGGTAGGCAAGACTAAAACACACGAACATATCAGAAACTATGCTCACCGAGTTGTAGGCAGTTATGGGACTGGGATGCTGCTTGTCTGGCAGCAGAACTTAGTTTACAAACCCCACAATGCCATCTAGAAACCCATTTCAAGATCCACTCCGTCACTTAGGGCCCAAACACAGACACTGATTCTATGCACTGTCATCAATGTAATTGCATCTGATATGGGCACTGATTTACATGCATGGAAAGTAGGCTTTCTTCTTTTCTAAGTTTTTCACCTATCAATACACAGGATTCCTAGAGTAAATCATAAACCTCCATTTAACAGTCATCATATGAAATGTGATGAACAGGCAGATCCTACAGACGGGGTAAGAAGTTAGACTGTAGAGGTGGATAGTGTGTACGCAGCCTGGGCATCCCTACATCTCTACCTCAGAGTTTAACAAAGAGACAGGGATCCTGGAAATGGCACAGCAGTGCTTCGTGAATGCTATCAAAATTATTAGTCTGTTTCAAAAGGAAAAAAATAAATGAAAATCTTGAGCAAAATACATGTGACATAATATAAAATAAATATAGCATGTCTCAAAAGAAAGAGTTCAGTTACAAAACAAAGGGTCTAATGCTGGGCACAGTGACATAGAGCTGAGGTGCCAGCCCCTGGGAAGTCGAGTCAGGGAGACCATGACCACCTGACCAGCTTAGTGGGCCATAAACCACGATGTTGTCTGAAGATCAAAATGCCTACAATTTTAATATTGTTTGTATTAAAACTTTAAAATTCCACAAGAGATCAATTTTAACAAAGTGTTACTCTTAATAGTACCTTTGAATTGTGAAATCAATAGGTTTAATAATGACAGGCTTTACATAAGACAAGGAAAAAGTATGACATTGCAAGGGGCCCAGGAGCCCCAGCGTTCTGAAGGGCAGCCTGTAAGGCTCTCAGGACCACACTCTTCATCCTTTGCACGTAAGGACTGCCAAGATTTACAGTGTTTAACTCTGTCTCCCAAGCTCTATAAACTCCTGCAGGGCTTCCGATGCCTGAATTTGATCTTTATTCAGCTAAAAATCTAAAAGTTCTAAATCCTTTACAGTTGTGCAGCTAAAGATGAGAGAACTTGTGTACCAACACTTAGATGCATGCTAGTCCACATGGGAGAGAGACCAGGAGGCTCAGGGCACTTTCTCAAATCCACGCTAACCCATTACAGCAGACATGCAACTGGAAACACTGATGACAGAAACTTGACTCCTGAGATATAGGCACTACTAGCTGATATCTGTCCAATCTCAAGTTAATCACATATCTGGTTGTCAGTTTATTCTTACAACTTCCCCCTTAGGTGGTTTTGTCACTCTTTGATAAGTGAGTGAGTTAGTTAAACAGTGATTTGGTGCTGAAGTGAATGGTTTAGGTTACTATGTGCGAAAGTTAGTGAAAAGCTAGCACTGGATGGAGAACACTGCTTCGGACAATGTCAGGAGGACCTCCTAGACAAAATGGAAACGGTGGCTGACATAGCATAGAAGGTCACAGAACTGCGATTCTTACAGGTTTACTCTACTGTGTTCTCTTCTCTTTCACAATCACGCAGACAGCCTGAGCTGCCAGTGACCTGCTTACTATCTCTGGGGAACAGCAGATTTGGGCATATTACAGAACGTGTGGGGTTTCCCTGAGGGAAACAATTTAAAGCTAAGAATAATTCAAAAGCTAAAGATGTGCCCCTCTTTCTCATAATTTCTCTAAATGCTCATCCAGAAGGAAGAACGAGGAGGAGGTGCTGAACACTACCAGGCCAAGCCTGGAATGTGTTTGGCTACTGCTGTCCTTCTCCCTAACACAGATTTTATTATAGACACTGCTTCTCAGAGCTAGGGTAAGTGACAAAGGCAGAATCCAGTATATCTGATGACTGCTTAGCTGACTGCATTGTGAATAGATTGAAAACAATCAAAGGCATCATTTCCCAAACTGGAAAGAATCCCCACACAATAAGGAGAGCTTCAGTCAAGTCACTGAGGCAAACACGGCTACTGTGGGACCAGAACTGGAGGCCACAGTAACATGCACAGAAGCACAGAGAATGCCGAGAGTGAGGCTGGAGCACAGGAGCCCGGCTCACTGGGTCTGACGTACTCAGGTCCAAGGGTGGAGTGACCACCATGCCCTGGAAGAACACTGGGCATTTGAGACATGACTGAAAACAGACAGGAACTGCAAACAGGACCCATGATGATAAGACCTGTGGGACTCAGAGATGCCCCATCTACCCAGTGGGATTCTCTGCCGGTCTGGTCCTCGGCTGCTGTGGGAAAGGCTACCGGAGCATGGCTGTAAGTGAAGAACACGATCTCAGGACACTCTTATGCTGCCTGCTTCCTTTGCTGTTTCTTCACTAAAGGGAACCACGGAAAACATCATGGCCAGGCTGCAAGTGTGAACATACCACACCACACAGGTGCCTGGCATGCTGAAATGTTCATGTCTCTAAGCAAACACATCTAGTTCCCTATAAAACTGCAGGCACTTAAAATACCTGAGCTTATGTCTAAATGTAACAAGGGAAAATTGAGGGAACAAACAAAAATATTCTCATAATCCTTACATAAAGCCTGACTTAATAGTAAGAGAGAGAGAGAGAGAGAGAGAGAGAGAGTGTGTGTGTGTGTGTGTGTGTGTGTGTGTGTTTGTGTGTGTGCGCGTGCGCGCGCGCCCATTGGGACTTGGAAGGAAATCCAGTTTCTACATATTTAGTAAAATGCTAAGTGTATTTTTACACGTTACCTAAACGTTTCTATGTTCTATATGGTATTCATAGACAGAACGGTAAAAATATATTGGGTGGCATTAGTGAATCCTGGTCAAACAATTCCATTTAAAAAAAAATGCAATCTTTCCCTGCAGTCCTGACTGAGCAGTTTTACTGAGATGTTAAAGAATGATGCACAATGAGATTATGTCAAGTCCTTCTATTGCTGGGATAAGCCTTTGATTCCATCTGTCCTCAATTGCCCCCTGCTAAGGACTCCTTGGAAAATCCCCTGCATCCGGTGAGATGTTTCCTGCCAGTGCATTTGGTGATTGCCCACCTGTTGGTACTGACACCTTGTCTGTAACTGTCTAGTGATTCACTGCTGAGGACCCTTCTCATCAACCTGTCCTCCACAAGCCCTGATTCACAGGAAGCCACACTCTCCTCTCCCTTCACCCCCCTGTCCCAGTTCTCCTGCTGCTCTTTCTGACTCCCATATCCCTGGTGTACCTTTGCTCACCTCCTCCTCACTATAATACGACACTCACTTCTTCAGCGTGAGTGAGTCAGGCTTACCCGCCCTTTCACACTCACTGTATCAGCAGAAGAGTCTGCACTAAGGGTGGACGTGAGGCAGACCTAAACTTTAACTTTCCAACTAACACCATGAAAGGTGGGTAGCAAGCCACACACCAACATCCAGACAACTCAGGAAAAATGTGCTTCTTAAATTAAAACTCTGTATTTGTTCATCTCTTTCTTATGCTTTAAATGGCTTATCCACAATGAATTGGGCTACACTAAGATGACTTGCCCCCTCCGCTCACCCCCGGCAAGGAGAACAAGGCAAAGGAAAGAAGACAAGCCTCTTCTCATAGCTTTTCTTGCCACCATGGCTCAACCTCACCCCTCAGATGCCCTTTGTCTGGTCCCATCATCTATAGTCACATGACTCCTAGAAAGTTAGATTCGGAAAGGTGTGTTTTAGATCCCGGGTGAGTTATTTGACTGACTCTCACACTGAGAGGCATGCACTGAATGAAGTCAGGGCCATCAGATTCTCCATAGCTGACTTTTACTGTTGCCATTTCCCTAACTGGGCTAGAGTACTAGTGGGCTAGAACTATCTGTGGCCGGCCACGGTTCTGTTACTCTTCCAGCAGTTTATAACCTGAAATCCAGGCCAAGACATTGAGTATATTCACAGAAACATCATAGTTAATTAAGGTCCCGGCTACTGGTGGTGCAGGTGTGGGCTTTCCTTAGTCACCTAAGCACTCTGGGCTGCATTCCTCCTTTCTGAAAGCCATGGGAAATGCTACTTCTGCAGAAAACACTCTGAGCTCCCGAGCTGAGATCATGTGCGTGAATGTGACCATAGTTATGGCCTCTCTGCTGATGGGAGGTGGTGGTCTGCTGCTAAAAATGGGATTAGAGATTTTGACTATAACAGAGAAGGGAGGGTCACAAACGAGGAACAAACAGTCAGAATAAAGAAAATTGAAAAGAAGGAGGACAGTAATTTTAGAAAAGAAACGTCACTTAGGAAAGTGGGGGTTTAATCTGGAACACTTTCCACTTTAGAAACTTGAGTTCAAGTGCATGTGTAATGAGCTCCAAGTGGAGGTGCACCCAGTAGAACATGAATAAGAAATGACCTTTTCATTTGCTCATCCACAGCCTGGCATTCCTATATTATTAAAATATAATGTATTAAAGATTAAGTAAGCATATTAGCATATAGACATCATGCTTCTGTGGCTGTGGATATGACGGCTAGCCAATACAAAGACAGAAATCCACCCATACTTTATCCATCCATATTCATACTTTAATAAAGTATCAATTAAAGTGAACACAAGGCTTTCTAAGAACAATGACTGTCAATTATCTCACAGGGTATAGGAAGACGGCAATGAGCAGAGACTCCTGAAGGGAGCCACAAACAATAATCACAAGGCAGTCAGTTGCTGGGAGAAGCTGAATTTCATGCTGTAGAAAACTATTAAAGAGATAAACTCCCTGGCCTAATGCAATGTATCATAACAGTCCAGAAATTAAAATACTAAACCAATCTTCATTATCATGCTTTTGAAACTCAGCCACTTACTAATTAAATTTTCTCAAAAATAAAATCACAGTATTTTTCTGTCACTTAAGATATATAATAGATAGATGTGCCGTGCTGAGAAAGTGCACAAAGAATTGCAAAAACATCACATAAAATTATCAAATCCCAAAGCACAGGTTTCTCTTTTACCTCATGTGTGAGCAAAACAGGCTCACAAAAGGAAACACAGAATTAAGAAAAATGAAAGGAGAGATGCCAAGTTTAATGCGATTGCTGCTACTTACATATTTCCTTCCTCTTTTTAAATTTTACTTTCTTTTGTGTTTTTGTTCCTCTTTTTATATCGAATTCACTGTTACATTGGAAAGACACAGATTTCCGGAATGCTCGTTCCAGATATGTCAAAAGTATTTGTAAACGGGTGTGTTTCCATGTAAAGTTCTTTTTATTTTTTTCTCTCTGAGCCCTGCTTCCTTTCGTCTCGCACGATGGAGAGCGGACTTGCCTTGATGTACAGAGGAGGCTCTGTGGAACTCACAACTCCATTACTGGTCCCCTGGATCGGCTGGGGGTCGGGGGGTGAGAAATGGACCGGGGACGGAAAGCATACATTGCGGTGCCAGGGACTGACCATAAGGAAGGCCTCGGACTTCTTCAAGTCACATCCTCAAGATTTTAGGCCTGTGCTTCCACTAGTAGAAGATGCTGTGGAGTAACCAAGGATAACCTCACAGCCAGCCAGCAGCCTTCCAGTGTGCAGTGTTCCCAGAGCTGAGCTGGCTGCACTCTCCTCTGTCAGCCCTGCCAAGAGGAACGTTCCTGTTCAAGGAACGTCGGCGTGCAAGCCTTCATCAGCAGCTACACAAGACAGTGCACCTCCCAACTGCTCCTGGTCTGCACAGCCACAGGAAGGGTCTGTGTGAGAGTGGTAAAGTGCGTACCCGAGGAGGGGGTTCAATCAAAGATGCACTTAGTATAATAAATTAAAATGTTGCTTATGTCTTTAAGGAGTAAGAAAGTGGAAATCACACAAAGCATGCTGAGCTGAAGTCTAAGGACATGTATAGTGGGGCTGACATTTCCTTTGGAAGTGATGTAAGTATGAAGAAGTGATGTAAATATGAAGAAGTGATGTAAGTATGAAGAAGTAAGTATGAAGAAGTGATGTAAATATAAACAGACTCTAAAATGGATATGGATGCCTTATGTTCTCTATGGTTTCCTTGGATGGAAAAAAAGTGATTTTATTTTTAAAAATCAGTTTGCTATGAATAAAATTTATCATGTACTGATGCATTATTTCTCAATTTCTTTTTCATATTATCTCTCAGAGATAAATGGCAATAACAGACACATTAAAATGACACTAAAAGCAGCTTTTTATAGTTTTAATTATTTTTTCCTTTTTGGTAATAAAAATGATGGGCTGTGTTTGCATGTGTTATATACTGAGAAGCTATAATACTGTTTAAATATTCATAATTGTGGAAATAATTCTCACTTGGTATTTTGAAAATAAAATAGATTGCTTGTTCTCCATTTATATTCTGCCCCTTTATTAATGCATGTTGTGGGCACACCTATATTGATGTCAATCAATCACTCTTGTGCCCCTTACCCCACCCCGAACAATGCTGCAGAAGGACAATTTTCCTTTATGAGTCCATGAGGTTCACTCTCTGAGAAGTAACGTGGAGATTAGAGATTGCATTGTTTTCCCTGCTCTTGGAGCCTAGACTTCAGCAAAGCCAAGGCATATGTTCACTCCCTGTGCGGGCCCCTCTGCCTTGGAGTTTCCTCTAAGAAATAAAGACCACATGGATGCACCCACAGCCATGAAGCAGAGAAGCCTCCTCAAGTCCCACAGTGTCTCACAGGGTCTCCTGAGAGACACACTTTAATGGGGTTTCCAGGGAGGTTGTATCCCTCCTTTCTGTGGTCCAGAAATTATTTCATTACATACAAGTGGAGAAAAGCCCAGGAAAGCCAAACTCTTGTGTGATGCTAGTGGACTAGTTTAGGAGACGTTGCTCTAATGAGAGCTCACATATAGAAGTTGACAATACAGTGTCCAAGATGGGTGGGATTCAACCTCAAGGGACAGGAGGTACCCTCTGCTCTAGATCAAGCTTTTTACAGAACTCTCTGATAACTTCCTTACTTAACTCTATCATGTGGACCTTCTCTTTTAATTTTAACTGTTTACACTTAATTTTAGGTATTTTTTCTTAAAGATTTATTTATGTTAGTACAATGTAGTTCTCTTCAGACACTTCAGAAGCAAGCATCCCATTACAGATGGTTGTGAGCCACCATGTGGTTCCTGGGAATTGGACTCAGGACCTCTGGAAGAGCAGTCAGTGCTCTTAACCACTGAGCCATCTCTCCAGGCCTAGGTATTTTATTTTTAAGTAAATATTCTATAGGAGCTGCCACAATGAGGCAGAGAAAACTCAGTCTACTTACCTTTCTTGTCCTCTCTAGATATGGTTTCCTTCCATATAGCTTATCCTACTAGCACTTTCCTGCAGAAACTTCCAAGGCCAATCTGTACATTTACTAATGAAAGTATATATACATGCCTACATATGATAGGTATGAATGTATACAGTCAGAAACACAATTTGCTTTCATATAGATAACAACATGGCACAAATGCTTACTTAGTGAGGCCCAGGGCTCAATCCAGAGGCTCCAAAGAAAATCTGAGCCTTTTGCAAGACAAATTGAAGGTAAGATACACTGTAACTTTCCCTCCACCCTACACATTATAAGGTAAGGTAAGGTAAGATACACTGTAGCTGTCCTTCCCCTTACACATCATAAGGTAAGATACACTGTAACTTTCCCTCCACCCTACACATTATAAGGTAAGGTAAGGTAAGGTAAGGTAAGGTAAGGTAAGGTAAGGTAAGATACACTGTAGCTGTCCTTCCCCTTACACATCATAAGCTCATCCATTATGTGAGGATCTGCAGGTGAAGTTTTGATCAAAGGGTAGCTATACTTCTTATCTGAAAAGATACTGCCAATTTGTTTTATGCATTTTATCAATGCTAAAATTTATAATTAAAGAAAAATATCAATGATGATATTGCAAATTATGAATGCATAATTAATGAATGAATTTTTACATGAGGAAAAGACGATTCAAAAGAAATCTAATTCTAATTGCCTTTATATTCTAATAAGTCAAACTATGTGATTAATTGTAGATCCCTAGGAAACAAGATCATGGAATATTCTTGAAGAGACAGGAAAATCAAAAACAAATAATAGACTTCCACATCAAAATATTTTAAATTTTGGTGAATGATTGAAGCGGTCCCCTTGGATGGATACAGTGGTCCACGCGCATACTCGCAGAACTGGCACAGAGGTCACAGGCAGCTGTGGTGACAAAGGGAGGATTGTCTCAAGAAACAAAAACTAGTTTCAGGGTAAATTCCCTATCTGCTGTGACTTCAAATAGATGAGGTGATGAGGGGGGAAGCAAAAGTAAAATAAAACAACCATACATGTCTGGCTTAGAATGCTCAATCTCCAGATGAGGAAGGGTGGATGGTCATAAAAGAAATACTAACATCCTCCAGAAAGGCTGTGTTCTCAAGCTGGGACGGCTACATGCCACCTGGGATTTTCACTCTGTTCTGGGTTCAGATCTTCTCCAAGTGGCTCAGGGAAGGAAAGGAGAGAAGAGGGCAAACTGGGCTTTGGAACTTCTGGACTCTAAATCCAAAAGGTTTTCCATGGAGCAAAAGACACTAACACTGGCCCTAAGGGAGGTTACTAAACCTGAAGGCTAGTTCAGAGATAGTCTGAAGATGCTTCAAATATCTAAACTGCTCTGTTGGGTTCAACAACAACAACAACACAACAACAACAACAACAACAACAACAACAACAACAACAACAAGTAAAGCATCCAAGCTAACAGTAATATGCAAGACATATAAAGAGATACAGAGAGTACTGCTGAAATTTTTTAGACTCAGAAAGACTGGAACATGTTATTGATGTGCATGTGTTAATGTATGTGTGTATTTATGTATATGTACATATGTGTCTATGTGTATGTACACGTGTATGTAATAGATACTTCACTCACTGCCTTATAAAATTTAACAGGATTTTTAATAATCATAAATTAAATATTAATGAGCTTCAAATAGTTCATTTACTATTCTTTAAGGATAATAGTGTCACTTATTAACTACCTATAAATTTTTATAAATAAGACGAAATCTGTAAAACATGTTTCAGTTGTATGGTTTGAATCTACAAACTTGATTAGTACTATCAAATATTTAAACTTCTTTTTAATACATTATTTCAGGAGGTAAATTATTATAAATTCCCTACATTTATTACTTTGTCATTTAGTTCAACTTGCATATTTTCACACAGCTATAGGGTTTGTTTTACGATTGTTAAATATTTATCTGAAGTAGATGTAAGAATTTCTTATCTGGACTCTTAGCTCTTCAAAACAGAAAGGATACAGCTTTAAGATACCTTACTGATATAAAAAGAAATTTTGACAATAAAGTATGAAATAAAATAAGACATTCATATCTTGAAATTAGGCAGGAAACATTTAGAATGTGAAGGCTGAGTAACAATACAAATAAAAGACATTATATTGTTACCAAAATTATTTTCCAAAAATGAATTATTTTCTTCTTACATTCATGATAAAGGTCATGATATGACACAACATTGATTCTACACTGTTTTAAATGAGTGTCTTAAAAAAGAAGACTATAATGTATCTTATTTTTACTAAATGCATTTTTAAAAGAAATATGATGTATCCTATTAATAAATTATATAATGTAGAGTAAGCTCATTATGTAAGTATATTAATCTTGTGTTCTCACAACATATGGTATTGAGTCATATGAAATGGAGTTAATATTCACTTCCTTCTAATTTAATATCATATATATGATACATATATATATATTCCTTTTACCTTCTTTCTTTGAACAGAAGTAATTCTACTCCCATGACTTAGCATTGTCATACACGGCATGAGTTCAAACATTACTGGATGAACAGGCAAACATGAAAACACTCCAAAAGGTCGTGATAAAATGGAAAGGGCTAATTTAATTCTCTAGTAGCTCTGTTCATACTACATCTGTCACCAAAAGCTGGAGGCTGAGCCTTGGCCCCACGCGTGCAGCAAGGACTACAGTAGGCTGTGTCCTCAGCTTTCATCTCTGCTGTACTCATAAACTGTTATATTTCAACTCCTTGAAGCCCAGCCTCTTTCCAATACATATGAAGTAAGCTCTGAAGCACACTTTACAGCCTAAGCAATGATGCCAGGAAATCTAATTATGTACAGTGTGTCTTCTCCAGTGGCAGTTTCCTCTTCTCCTGACCATACTTGGACACTTCCTGATGGCTGGAGGCTGGGACATGATGTCGCCTTCATTATGTAGGCCCAAATTTCACAACCCCTTACTGCAAGACAGACTACGGAACTCAAGAGAACAAACTGAAGACACCATTTTGTCACGTCTTTCCACTCTACTCAGCATGCTAACATATCATAAGCTTGTTCATTTTTGGCTGTATGACCTAACATGTTCACTTTAAAAATGTATATTTATTAAAGAATACATAGAACGTTTGATAGCAATTAAATATTTTGACATATTCATTTTAGTAAGTTATCAAGTCAATCTTGATATAAAGTATCTTGAAATATACTTTAAGTCAAACATGTTTTTGTTAAAGCTAGCAAAAAAAACATTAATTTTTTAACAACAATAAAACATATATAGTCCTAATTGCTAGCAGACATTTTCTGAAAAGTCTTAGCCCAAAATGAAGGCTTATGCTTAAGAGAGCAGTGGACCCTTGCAAGATGGCATTTATAGCAGTAACACTGGCTTAGGTCAAAACACAGTTTAAGGGAACAGCAACTGTGGGCCCAGGGACAGCTGCGGGCACAGTGAGAATACTTTCAGCATCGGAACACTCAAACAATGTCTGACTTGTAGAGAAAAGAGATCTTCAGCAGACTCTGTCAGAGGAGCCCTTCATGCACAAAAACAGCCACTGTACACACAGTTTGGACCTATTTTCTTAAGTGTCAGAGGCAAGGCTATGAGAAATAAGAAGTGCACATATTCTAAACATTATTACTCAGATAAACTTTGGTGAACACTCATCTTGGTAGATGTCAGCCTGCCTTGACCTCTGTGTGTCCGTGCAGCGGCACCAAAGGCAGTGATGCTGTCCTGGGGGATGCGGAGGGATACAGGCTGAGCACTGTAGAAGAGTGCTTACTCAGGACTCAGTGTCTGCACCACGGACATTCTGCCTTTGCTTGTTTGTTTGAAATGTAGATAAGAATCAGGAGAGGTCAAGCTGAGGCCTACCTAGAACCTTCACCTAGCGTTCAAGATACTGGAAGGGACTCAATCTGTTAAATGAAGGAGAAAAGAAAATGCTGACTCAGCTACAAATGCTTCAATCTACAATGATATGCTAGTGAATTAGAGGTACAAAACTTGTGAGTAACCAACCAAGATGGGATTGGATTTAAAACCTACTCCATGGGAACTCAGCCCCAACGATGATCCGGGACCAAGAACCCCAGAGCAGATAGGCCAGGGACTTGGGGAAAACAACACTCTATAGCTTTGCTACCAGAATATAGCCATTAAACGACACCTAATGGCAGCCTGCTACATTCACTGAGACAAACATGCAGATCGGTATCTTGACCGGCCATCCTCAGTGAAGCTTTCTTCCGAAGGAGATGGGAACAATACAGAGTCTCACAGCTGGACAGTGCACACAGAATGAGGGATGTTGGAGCACTCAGTCCTAAAGGCACATCTCCATCAAAGCCCTCTCCTCAGGGCTCAGGAAGCCTCGTGGAGGAGGAAACCTAGAGAGTACAAAGGCCAGCGGGGATGGAAGATAAGGAGACAGGGTTCTAAGCTCACCGCCAATGATGCACACATGGCCTCACGGACACTGTGGCAGCTCCTGCCCAGGTTTGCAACGGATGGAGCCCCAGCACTGAGAGACATGAACACAGGCCCCACCCCTAACCCATCTCTCTCTGTGACTTGTCCTATCCTGGTTTGTTTATTAAATCTCATTTTACTTAATTATTATTCTTTAGGTGCCTGCTTGATTCCTAAGGAGAGACAGAAAGGATATAAATTCTGGTGGGAAGAAAAGCGAGAGAGAAACTGGGAGAAGCTGGGAGAGGGGGAACCATATTAGCACATACCGTATAAAAAAAGAAATCAATTTTGAGTAAAAGAAAAATAGGAGAAAAATCCTGCCACAGGTAGATGACATCTATCATTTCCTGTCACAGAATGAATGTGTCATTACAGAGAATTAGAGGCATCCAAAGTCGGAAGTGCAGTTGTTAGTAAACTGGGGGAGGGCTTATAGAAATATCGCCAGTCATTTCTTGTCATCTAAAGGAACTTTAAAATGCTATGAATTATTCTTCTTTTAATGTGTATTTTTCACAATACAATTTTTATTTCTATAAGCAGGGGAAAAACTAATTAGGAGACCTAGAGTTAATTTAACAAGTTAGCATATGTCTATGTCTAGGCTACCCAAGAATACATATTTTATTTTGAAAATACGAATGTGAAGTACATATATTTAAGTCAAAGAAGATAATGAGAAATGAACGAACTGTGTGTGCGTATGTGCATGCACACGCATGCAAAAAAAGGGGACTCTTCAGGGTTGGGAGGAAATAACTCTCAAAGGCTACTTTTTATTGTATCTATTAATACATTTTTACATACATGTTCTGTGCCACAGTAGGCATGAAGCAAAAACACTGGCTCACAGGTAAAAGTAACAAGAAGAATCATTCTTGTTAGAAAGCTACGTACTGTAATGCAGGTCAGAGATCCGCCCAACCAGGAAGGAAATCAGACCTTTCTTCCTCCTATACTGGTTACAGCTGGTAAAGCAGACATTTCTTTTCCCCCTTAGATCCAAAAGATGCCATGACCCTCACAGTGGGAGGAAAAAGAAATGAGAGCTGATGACCCCTGATGCTGATCGCTGCCATTTCAAAGCTTCCCAAGTCAGATGCCTGGAACCATGGCTCCAGTGCTGAGGACACTGAGCCCCGCCCTCTGAGCTGCCACCTGAGAGTACCTTAAGGATCGATGACATCCCTTGGTCAGGTAACAAGGCTAATCTGTGGAAATAGTCTCACATGGAGACTGGCCTGTCTGTGTTAGTGATTTCTTTCTCCTTTTGGTGTCTGTCTGAGTGACTGTTCTTCTGTGAAGAGACACCGTGACCATGCAAGGCTTATAAAGAAAGCCTTTAACTTGCTTACTTAACAGTTCAGAGGTTTGGTTCATTATCCTCATGGCAGGGAGCATGACATAATGTTAGAGAAGCAGCTCAGAGTCCAACCTCCTGATTCACAATTGGATAGCGGGGCCGGGAGGGGGCGGTGCAACCCCAGTGACACACTTCCTCCAACAAGGTTACACTCCCTCCAGCAAGGCCACACTTGCTAATCCTTCTCAAACATTGCCACTCCCTGATGACTGACCACTCAAATATCAGAGCCCATGGGGGCCATTCTTATTCAAACCAGCACACTGTCCCAAGCTGTTTGTTTGAATACATGGCATATATTCCAAATTAAAATACTTTGAAGTTATACTACTTAAGTATTTCCTATATGTGTTGAATGAATCTATCAATATTAGAAATCTTTTCAGAAGGCCAAGACTGTGTACAGCTCAGTGGTAATTCACCTCCCAATATACATCAGACTCACATACAATCTCTAACATCAAACAGAACACACACACACACACACACACACACACACACACACACACCAAAACAAGAACAAAAACAAAGCCTCATCAGACATTACTACGTCATTCCATTATATCTAATTAGGTCCAGCAAGGCTAATTTTTGCTATGAGTCAATGGCACACGTAGTCTTAAGGCTTCCATTAGGGAGGGCACTGACAGTTCTCATGAGGACAGTGCTTCTCTAAGAAGTGTACAAAGCTCTTAAAAGCACTGCAGTCTTGAGAAACAGTCATTATTAGATGGTATTTAACAGATCACCTCTATTACTTAAAGTTTTATTTCTCATGCTGAGAAATCCAGAGACCTTCTCATCATCTCATTTAGAAAGAAAAGTCCATAACGTGATACTGAGAAATCATCCCGTTTTCTCGTCAGCAGAGTTGACTTAATCAGGATGGAACTTATCACCACAGCAGCTTGGGAGCCAAGGAATGAGAAGGACCTGCCTATGCTCCTGCCAGGGCTACTGAGTAAATCCAAGAGAGCTTGGTAGGGTAAACCCATTAGGGCACACCGACCTCACCTGCTAAGATCTCAGCACTTCTGACAACAGAGATGTATTGAAGTTAACATCACTTAATTAAAACACAGAGTTTGCTTTGGACGGCTTCCTGCAACTCTGGTCCTTATTATCTGCAGGAGAGAGCCTGAGATAATTTAAGGCTGACTAGTTCTAGAGTGAGCCGACCATAAAGTCCTCCAGAATTGAGACCCAAATGCATAGCGCTCACTACCCTGTCACTGCGCTGGTGACTGTAACTTAATTTGCAGTGTGGCTTTAAGGAAGCACTTTCCTGTAAATAAAAAGCAATCGTTCAAAAGGAGTGCAGTTACATGAACCCTTGATATCCCACAATTTTGCTGAAAAAGCAGATAAAGAATGTCAGAAACACTTTAGTCAATAAGCTGAGTAACTGAGATTTCTTAGGAATGAAAATCTGCCTCAGTTATAGAGAACCTCAAACTCCTTAGAGCAAAACTCTCAAGAGTTAGGGTTTCCCCAGTCCTAACACTGAGATCCCGACTGCCACACATGAAGCTTCATAGCGTGTCTCCAAACGAGGAACAAGGGTCTGAGGATTTCAAGTCCACATTTTACCTATCCTTATGGTGTCTGAGGTATAATGTCATGAGGGAACAATTGAAACCATTTGTGTCCTGTGTCTTGTAAGCTTGTTTCAAGTTAGCCAGGAAACAGAATCCACCACTGCAGTCTCCACAGTGAGGATCTAGTCACTGAGTGTGAGCTATCCGTCCACTCTTCATCAGGTCACGCTGCTACCAGCTTAATTCCAAAGCTGTCCTTCCTCAGCTTCCCATCTTCCCCACCCCTTGTTCTGCCTCCCCCTCCCACTCCCCCATTTGCCCCCTCTTTCTTCTTTCTTGGTTCTCAAAAAGTACTTCCTAAACTGTTATTTGCATCAGAGCAAGACCACTACAGAAAACCACAATTCAAATGCAGACTTAGACAGCCAAGTCCAGTGGATATATCCATGAAATGCTCAGAGCCAGCGGACCAGGGACTTAACTGTGATGTCATATCTCCTAGCAAGGTCAGAGGTTATACTCATATTTCCACTGACAAACTGCCCATGTAAGGGCGTCACAGCAAATACACCAAACCGGATAGAGGCTTCAGCTGTAGCCAAAGAACTAGAGGCAAAGGAGTAAAGCAGGGAGCAGGAGAGGTGGGCCTCTCTAGGGAAGAGTACACCAATTGACCAATCCCAGGTCAAATGATCACTATTTGAAAACATGTGCCATCATATGGACTCAACAGTTATATTTAGGAACACGTATGTTTATACACATACCTATAGGACAGGCATGCAGTAACAATCAGTGAAAGGGAGCCATGGATTTGATCAGGAGTTGAGAGAGGTATGATGGGAGTTTGGAAGGAGGAAAGGAATGGAGACATGTAGTTAAATAATAACCTCAAAAACAAACAAACAAGTAAACAAGCAAAACTTGCTCTAAGAGAAGAAAGCTAAACCCTAGGAGAACCTCCCCTCAACCTTGTTGATGCCTTTGTGAGTGTAACCCAAGTCATTCAGCTTGCAGCCTTTTCTTCCCATCTTCTGTTTACTCATCCCTACCATTAAAACAAATTCTAGGGGCTGGAGAACTGGCCTTCCTGCAGGTTCCCAGCACTCATACAGTGGCTGGCAACATCCATAACTGCAGTTCCAGGAGATCTGACCCTGACCACCATATGTGCCAGGCACACATGTGTTGCACAACATACAAATGAAAAATACTCATAGATAAAATGATCTAAATAAAAATATGTAAGTTCTACAGCCTACCTTTTAGAATATAGCCCCACTAAAGCTTCCTATGTAACACGATTTCTTAAATTAAAGGCACACTTTGGGCTTTCATCCGACACAACTTCTGCAGACTAGGAATTGGCCAAATTTCTCCTGCATAAAGACATGTTTCCCTCTGGCAGCCTGAGGCATACTCCATGCCTGCTTTGTGCTGTCCTTGAGTGGTGCTTGTGGGTCCTGCTGCCAGAAGGATGCCCAAGTGCATCCTGGGTGCTGATCATCCTCTTGGTCTTTATTCTCATTTGTCTCCATGGGCTTTGGTTTTCAGTTAGAGTTCCGTGTGTTTAAAAGCCAGCATCTTCATCATTTCCTCTGCAAATTTAGTTTATGCAGCTAAGTTTTAAAGAGACCATTTGGCAAAACATAAAGAGTTACGATTACTTCAGAAGCTTCTTGTAAACTCTCCGAAATTGTTACAATGTTTAAAATCTCCGAAACTGTTACAGTGTTTGAATGAGACAGTTGCTAGACTTGAGTGAGAGCAATAGGAAGATAATGGCAGTGTCAGGTTGCAAACTGCAGAAATGATCCATGAGAATGTAATAAGGAAATGCTCACTTTAGAAATAGAGAGAAACCTACAGTGTGCTTGCCTATTTAATCCTCTTCTGTTTGGCATGTACCCACTGTGGTAGCTTGAGCAAGATTCCCCTGTATTGAGGACATTTCAATACTTGGTTCTCCAGTAGTGGTGCTGTTTGGGTAGGTTTAGAAGGTGTGGTCTTACTGGAGAAAGGATGTCCCTAGAGGCAGGCTGTGAGACTTTTAGTCTTGAGTCATTTTCTAGTTTGCTTTCTCCGCTTTGTGCTTGTGGTTCAAGCTATGAGACTCCCGCTTCTGCTCTAGGGGCCATTCCTGCCTGCTGCCAACATGGCTCCACCATCATGAATTGGAACCATTTGGAACCATAAGTCAAAATAAGCTCTTCTGGAAGTTGCTTTGGTCATGGTGGGTTTTTCTTTCTTTTTTAAGCAACAGAAAAAGTAACTGACACCCCTAGTAACTTAACTGCCAGACTATGTCAAGGGACAGTAAAGACAGGACATTTCTGTGTAGAAATGAGTATCAAGGAATGGCCAACAAGGAATTCCATCAGGCTGAATACTATGGAAATGCAGGGAGATGTGGCTAATTCAGTTGGCATCTGCTAAATGCAAAAGAGATCCCCAAGGAACTAATGCTGTATTAATGCCAATGACTGCATTCCACAGAAAGGAAAATTCATTCCAAAAAATGGGAGGCCAGGATCCTAAGCCCGACTTTCTTCCTGCATCTTTCTAGTCCTACAAACTGGCTTCTCTCCAACAGCATTTCTCTACAATCTGGAACCATCGAGGACACCCTACATCCCCCATGATCTGGTCTTCCTATAGACTAGACTGGTCTGTATCACGGTCACTACTAAGATATGGTGGTTTGAATAAGAATGGTCCCCGAGGGCTTGTAGATTTGAATACTTGGTCCCAGGCTGGTGAAACTGTTTGGGAAGGATTAAAAGGTTTAGTCTTGTTGGAGAAGGTGTGTCATTAAAGCAGGTTTCAAGGTGTCAAAGTCCCAGGAGTCCCATGCGACTCCCAGCTGGCTCTCCCTGCCTAGTGGTTGTTGTCTAAGGCATGGGTCCTGGCTGCTGTTGCAGTGCCATGCCTGCCGCCGTGGTGTTTCCATGATGGTAACCCATGCAACAGTGGATCCCAGACTAAATACATACCTTTGTAGTAAGTTCCCTTCATCGTGGTTTTACTTTGTTTTGGTTGTGTTGCTGTTCTCTTAGAGATGTCTTTGCTTTTGGAGCAAATGGTGATATAGGACTGAAAGTGTACATGGTTGAACAGGATTTACTAAGAATCCATACTAGAATTCCCTACTAGAAATGTGGGTGCTCCCTCGCATGAGAACAGGGAGGCATCTATTGAGAGCTTTGACCAGGATGTGGAAAAGTAATTCAGATAATGATGAGGCAAAATGACTCTAAAACACTTTCTAGAAGCATCCTTTACCGAAGGTTGGATACAGAACTGGATACAGACAGCTCAGGAGCTAACTGCTGGCTCCCAGTTAGAAGTGAAAACAGAACTGATGTATCTGGTGTGATGAAAACCACTGGGTGGAGATTTAATTCTATTACATGCAAAGAATTCTTCTTTACTCATTTTTATATTATCTCAGTATTATTCAAGGACTACAGAAAGTCATTAACAAAAAATAAAATACCTACAAATTCAAAAATCCTGTCATTATTAACCTGTGCTTTAAAAAGTTAAATGTGTAATTACAGGCTCTCTGGGGGAAACATAACCAATGTGATTATTTTGAAAAATGTATCATTCTTTGTGGGTGCCAGCAGTGAGGTTTTAAGGATTATCTCATGGGGGTTAGAGGTAGAGAGCCCGAAAGAGTTGCAGGTTACAGAAGCCAGGCGTGTGCCTTGTTTACTACCCAGCAATCGCAATGGGCCTAATTTATACAACAATTACTTAGCAGTAATTCCTTTGAAATGTGTTGTGTGATTAACTGACTGGGTTCCAGGAATGTAATGTTGTTCCCACACTGTTGTTCACTTCACCCTAATGCCCCCTAGAGCACAGATCCAATTAAGAAACAAGGTAGGGAGGCAGGTATTAAGCATGGTGCTTCTACATTGCACAGCACTGTGAGAGAATGGACCACCACCACCCACTGACTGCAGGCACCTGAGGTACTCCACAGATCTCAGAGAAACATGACATGGCCCACGCAAATAAACGAACAGGACTTAAAGCAAACAGAATAGAGGAAGCTAAAACTAAGTAGATGTAACTGCTGATTAAACAGACGAGGCTTCCAAAAAGAGCTAACGGTAGCTCGAACCTTATTTTCCTGTAGAAATACAATAGAGCTATCTTTCCATATAGGCCTTTGACACCACTGAGTGCCTAAAGGGGCCCCACCTCCTTCCCAACCTACCTCCTTTCCCTGAGGACTCTGCATCTGGTGTGGACCTAGGGACCCTATGTATGTCCCACTGCACTTCTTTTTCAGCCTTCCTTCCTTGCCCACCTCCATTCCTGGGTCTGCTGCAGTCTATAGACAGATGCACTGTCTACCGTTGGTCTGAGATGTGGATCAGCACTTTAGGTGAGGACTGACAGCAAGACCCACAGCTGGCCTGAAGCAGAGAGGAGAGACTGCAATACTCAGTCCTAAATGAGATTCCTCCAGCAGCGCCCTCCCCTCCTGGCCCAGGATCTATGGAGAAGAGACAAAAGGGCTATGAGAGCCACAGGTGACATATGACTTCCAAGGAAACTGTGTCTCTAAATACATCAGGACTTGAAATTGAAATTTGAGGGAAATAATAGAGATTTATTAAATATGTGATATCCCTGTTGGTTTTTATTGTCAACCAGACAACCCCCACAAAAAAAAAGTCACCTGGGAAGAGGGAATCACAGTGGAGAAAATGTTCCCAGAAGATTGGCCTGTAGACATGCTGTGGGGATCTTCTCATGATTGATGACCAAAGTGGGAGGTCCTAGCAAATTGTGGGTGGAGTCAATCCTGGGCAAGTGGTCCTGGATTCTATAAGAAAGGACTGAGCAAAACCATAAGTAGCATCCCTCTATGGCCAACGCTTTAGTTCCTGCCTTGTGTCCCGGCACTAATGTTCTTGGATGACGAAACAAATGTGATATGGAAGTAAAAGGCAAGCAAACCTTTCCTCCGCAAAGTGCTCTAGTCCCAGTGTCTTATCACAGAAAAAGAAATCTTAACTAAGACATTTAATTTATTTCTTATTAAGTTAAAGCACTATGACATTATTCATGGAGGATGGGCTTGTACTTAAAAACCTCGGCACTGTGGCTTTCCCAGAGACATTTCATCGGTTTGGGATGGTTAATAAGAATTTGAAAAGACACAGTATTTATAAAACAGTCACTACTAATATAAGATACCATTCACTAGTTTTCAGACAAATAAGTAAGTGTGTGTGGCAGAACTATGAAAGCAATATATTCCCACTA
The DNA here is from genome assembly GCF_021556685.1 of Rattus norvegicus. NCBI lineage: Eukaryota > Metazoa > Chordata > Mammalia > Rodentia > Muridae > Rattus > Rattus norvegicus. The sequence goes on from NC_141542.1 coordinate 118,066,191, forward strand.
TTCATTGTTATCTAACATATATTCACATAGTCCCACAGAGAGGTTATTATGAATCAAAAGTCATAATCACAATATAGTAATTAAAACTATAAACAATGTGGAAAGCAATTCAACCTGCCAGGAAGTTAAGATATGTGAGAAGTTGTGAGGGGATAAAAAGCATTTTTTTGTTCTAAAGTAGTGTTCTAAGAAAAGAATGTGACTCCATTAATTCACGTTCTGTAACTATACCAAAATAGCTGAGGCTTGGTAAACAAAAAGGTTTACTTTTCTGTGTGTGCTGTAGGTTCCTGGGCGTGGCATCAGTGCCAGCTCAGCTTGGATGAGAGCCTCCATGGACGCTAGCCTGGGTTGCCAACTTGACCTCAGCTATAGTTAATTAAAACGCAAATGGCTGGACACACCTGTGAGGACTTTTTCCTTAATCAATTTATTTGACGTGGAAAGACCCACTTCTAATTTGGGTCTTTGAAGAGGGAAGATCCACCCATAATCTGGGCAAAACCTGCTGGCAGCCTGGATAAAGGACAGGGGGAGGGTGCTCTCTACCTCCTTGTTCTCGCTCTCTGGCAAGTCACTCCATCACTGCTCACAGAGCCGACTTCTTTGGGACTCAGGCATATCCTGAAGACCAGCTGAGACATCTAGCCTCATGACCAAACTACTCATTTCCTGAGACTTCCATTGGTAGACAACCATTGTAGACGTAGACGGACCAAAGTCTGTAAGCCATTCTAAAATAAAACAAAAACCCCATATATGTGCGTGTGTTTATGTATGTACATATGTGTATTTGTATTTAAGTATCTTGTATGTGTGTGTTCATATATATAGGAAATGCCACACAGGTGGAGTGAATGCAGGAAGACATTACGTCATACGACAAAGCCTGAGGAGTAACTAGTACCTGCCTAGGGTCTCCGGAGAAAGCAACAGGCTCGGACGCCCTCTCACTATGCTCTGACATCAAAGGTCCCACCATTCGGACAGAGTAACACGGAGGAGCAAGGCTCTTCTCTTGCAGAATAAACAGCTGGTTATTCTCACCCCCATTTAGGACTGCAAGCTTATATATATCAGCGTTACTCAAAGCTTAGGAAATTGATCAGATTGAGTAAAGATATAGGGAAAAAAGTGAGAAATAGTCAATGGTTAAGTAGGGATGAAATCTGAAAAGTCTTTGCTGTGGAAAGCATCACCTTGCATGAGGGAGATAAAGCAAGCTTCTTAATGGCTTGCCCATTCCCCGTCACAGAGGGCAGATATTAAGACAGTGACTGACTCACCCGGCACACAAGAAGATCACCTTCCCCTCCTCCTGCTCTCGACCATTTTCCAACTTATGAGACAAAACTTCAGCCTCAGGGGTTATGACAACATAAAAAATATCCATCGATACCCTTCAACAATAGGGGAGGCATGTATATGCTCTGAAAACCACGAGGTTATATATGGCAAGAATACATCACTGTACGTGAGGAGTTCGTACCAAGTCTCTAGCAATGGTGACATGTAATGAATAAGAGGGGAAAGGGGAAAAGTAACTTTGGAAAATAAAAGAATTTTGGATTATGCCCATTAAAAAGGTGTAAAACTGTGTTTAGCCATTTCTACTTAGCAAAAAACTTATCTTTCATATTCTTATAGGGTGGCTTTCTTCTGTATTATCAATAAAGTTAACGCTGACCTTCCTCTTGGAAGGTTAAACTGCTGGCTTCTGTTTGAAAAGCAGGAGTGCCTTTTCTCAGAAGGAACACTACACATCCATGCTTCGTGCCTCGAGCAATGAAAAAGAACACAGCATCGGTGCAACCTTTCATTAGGAAGAGGATCCTGGCAACAGCGATGCTGCTTGTATAGGGTCTCTGCAGGAAAAAACTGTTTTCAAAGGTAACCTTGCCAAGGGCTATGTTCTGTCTTGGCAAAAAAGAAAAAAGGGGGAAAAAGCAAATTTTACTTTTCTACCAATTGGTTTGCTCTGCATGAGAAACAGGTGTTAAGGTATGAACTGGGGCTGTGAGGAAGAACAAAATAAAAATTACCTACAATAATGTTCATGTTTAAAATACACATACACACACATACACACACACACAACTCTGAAAGACAGTAAGCCTGCAGGGCCAACATATTTTTGCAAAATGCAAATCATGAAAAGTGGTTATGAGATTAAATGCTCTTTTGCAAAAATGACCATGGAGATTATAATCATTAATTAAAATCATGTAAATAATTTTCTGAAAGAACTCTCCCTTTTTATCTCATAGGTTTCAAACAGTCTAATGGTAAAAGGTTTAGTCTCAGAAGAGAGTCTCTAATTAAAACTAGAAATCGGGTATAATTAATAAGTGTCACTCTTCACTCTCAAACATTTAGTAAAGGCATGGCAATCAAGTGCGATTGCTTTGCAAAAATGAAATAAAATAGACTCCCAAGAAAATGAAACTCCTAGGGTCTAACTCCTTTCTCACAGCAGGTGCCCAGGATTAGCCCACAGCTCACTGCACCGGGGAACAGTGTGCAGCTCAGGAGGAGCGAGTGTGTTCACTTTTTTATCCTTAGAGCTGCAAACTGACCCAAAAGGCCCACATTTTGAATTATCTGAACTCCTTGATTCTTCATTTGTCCCAAATTATCATCTTCACCCAGAGGTAAACCAGAGAACAGACAAGATGAAAGTCAAACATATCAACTTCAAATTCTGACTGCCAGCCCCGTGCCAGCCCTGTGCCCTGCCTCCGCGCAGTGGATAGCCCACTCTGTAACAGCTAACATGGTTAAGTTTACCCTCAAGCAACAGCTCAAAGACCAAGGAGCACCAGTTACTACGAGTCAGCAGCCTCACAGCCAGAGGTGTCTATCCCCAACCCTCTATGGCTCATCCTTTCCCTGGACCACAACCCCTGGCATCTACTTGCAGGCCATGGGGACCTGGTAGAAGATGAGATCCGTCCTAGACCCATGAGTAGAGTCTAGATTTAGCCACTTGGCCTTCTCTACTGCTGCCACACTGACCTACATCGAGGCTGAGTCTGTATAAAGATTACATAAAGATGGATTCTCTGCCTTACACAGACCACGTGGTACACAGGTGGAGAACCATTGCGCCTGGTCACACCAGAAAATGAGGCCCCCTCATCAAAGACAATTGCATAGTGAAAATCCCAGAGGATGGAGCTGGCTTGCAGAAGTAAGAAAAATCTGAAACCCACTTGATTTCTGAGACTTTATTCACAAGAACTGGATAAGTCCTCTCCTGAATGAGTGTGAATTATTCATGTTGCTTGTAATACAGTTAATCCAACACAATGTTAAGATATGAAAAGCGTTTAATCAATTAAGTGTAGGGTACAGTGCACCCTGATGGAGATAGATATGCAATCACCCTTCACACAGGGAGTCCTGCTCACTGACTTAGAGGTACCACACAGCTGATGACTCCTTCAGGGTCAGCCATAGCTGCAGGGAGCCGCCTGACTCCACAGCTGGTCTGCGACAGTGACGGACACACTAGAGACTAAGAGGAAGTCCACTTCACCTGGGAGAATGTTCCCACCGGCACAGCCTGCTCCCAACTCCTGTCTGGTGTGACCCACTGCAGTAATCACCTAGGACAAAATGCCTAAAATCAATCAGATTGAGGAGAAAAAAATCTATTCTGTCTCTGTTGCAGATCTGAGCCCACTCATGGCAAGGCTCAAGCATGTGGGAAGGCTATGGTGGTGCCAATTCATGAGAGCCAGGTACAGTGAGAGTGACAGGGACAGGCCAGAGACAAGATGTAGTGTGAAAGGCTGGTTTCCCATGAACTAACTACTCACTGTAGCCTGGCCCTTCCTCCTCACAGTGCCTTCGCTATTACCTGGCCTAACAGTGCCTTCAGTGTGGAGTGGCCATCGAAGCGATACCAACGTCAAATAATCTTCTAGTCTTTGCAAACGTAACTTTAAACATAGCAACACAGAGTGTTGTGGTTTGCCCTGAAGTTATTGTATTTTGATGCTAATTCCACTGCCCTAAGGACAGCTGCCTAGTCCTGTACTCAGGAATCAGGTGACTTCACCAGAACCTTGCCATTGAATTTGTAAAGTACAGGTGAGGGGCAGGCACAGGATAGAAGGAGGCCTGTCATTGGAGGAGAAGGAAGGATGGGCGGGAGAGAAGTTTGAAGGAGGAGACTAGGGAGAAAGGAGGAGACAGGAGGTAGGAGAGAGGGAGAAGCTATGGCAGGACAATATGGCAGGTGACATTAAGATTCTGCTCTGTGTATTTACAGGTTGTTATTAATCTTCCTAAGGGATGGATGGTACTGGGCTTTGTATGTTTAAGTGGGCAATTATATCTTATCAATTTGATCTAAGGTTATTGTGTTGTGTGTTCTTTTATGTAACAGTTTGAGTGTAGGAAAGTGTGCGGCGGCAGCAGACACTGGGCCGCTGCGGAGTTGGGATGTGATTCTGCCAAGATATCTAGCAGACATCTTGGAACACTACGGTGCCAGAGCTAGTGGAGTAAAAGACAACCACTTTATTATTTTTTATATTTTTACAACAGGAGAGTATTTCATTCTTTCACTTTTCACACTGAAGGAGACTACATGTATAATCTAGGTAACACATTTTTCATGGTAAGATTTTGAACCAAAATCTGCTCTGATGCAATATCCTTTGAAGTAAGCCCATTTAAAAATACTACAGATGTAACTCACTTAACAATGAGCTGCCAGGGATGCCGCGCTCTTGAATACAGTTGAGGTGTGGACGGCCTAGGTGAGCCAGTCCTCTGTGCTCTCTCTCCACCCTCATATCCTCAGGACATTTGATAGGTGGAGACATTCCTATGAAAAACCCCACAGTCACCTAGCAACTGAATCTTGTTGTCTGTCCTCTTCCAAACATTCTATTCCCTTGACACTCGGTCTGTGACTTTTACCACTGAGAAAGCTCTGCCTCTTCTCTATGGACCGCTAATCTTGTCTCTTCTGTGCTTGGCCTGTAATCACTGTGAGCAGCTTCTGGTATTCACGGCCCTACTGGAGACCCTGTGCAGTGCTCTGCTGCAGACCCGTGCAGTGCTCTGCTGGAGACCCTGTGCAGTGCTCTGCTGGAGACCCTGTGCAGTGCTCTGCTGGAGACCCTGTACAGTGCTCTGCTGTAGACCCGTGCAGTGCTCTGCTGGAGACCCTGTGCAGTGCTCTGCTGGAGACCCTGTGCAGTGCTCTGCTGGAGACCCTGTGCAGTGCTCTGCTGCACACCCTGTGCAGTGCTCTGCTGCACACCCTGTGCAGTGCTCTGCTGCAGACCCGTGCAGTGCTCTGCTATATGCCCTCTGCAGTGCTCTGCTGGAGACCCGTGCAGTGCTCTGCTGGAGACCCTCTACAGTGCTCTGCTGGAGACCCTCTGCAGTGCTCTGCTATACGCCCTCTGCAGTGCTCTGCTGGAGACCCGTGCAGTGCTCTGCTGCAGACCCATGCAGTGCTCTGCTGGAGACCCTGTGCAGTGCTCTGCTGGAGACCTGTGCAGTGCTCTGCTGGAGACCCTGTGCAGTGCTCTGCTGGAGACCCTGTGCAGTGCTCTGCTGGAGACCCTGTGCAGTGCTCTGCTGGAGACCCTGTGCAGTGCTCTGCTATATGCCCTCTGCAGTGCTCTGCTGTAGCCCCTGTGCAGTGCTCTGCTGCACACCCTGTGCAGTGCTCTGCTGCACACCCTGTGCAGTGCTCTGCTGAAGACCCTGTGCAGTGCTCTGCTGTAGACCCTATGCAGTGCTCTGCTGTAGACCCTGTGCAGTGCTCTGCTGCAGACCCTCTGCAGTGCTCTGCTGTAGACCCTGTGCAGTACTCTGCTGTACGCCCTCTGCAGTGCTCTGCTGCAGACCCTCTGCAGTGCTCTGCTGTACGCCCTCTGCAGTGCTCTGCTGCACACCCTCTGCAGTGTTCTGCTGTATGCCCTATGAGTATGCAGCACATCATACATGGTTGTGGAAGGTGTACACTGGTTTTTCTGACAGCAGGACTCCTCAAAAAACATACTTTCTCATTTGCAAAACTGCACCTCTAAAGGGCCTCCCCCCGAGTTTCTTGACTCTGATGTATAGTACTGCTAGTCCTTATAACAAAACACAACAACAACAAGAGCCAAGGTGATATCTCCTTCTGTCCATCTTCCTCAGTGTGGCTCTGTCAAGTCCTGTTGGCTCTGTCTCCATGGTATTTCTTCACTACATCTCCCATCTCCATCCCTGCTGGTAGAAACCACCCAAATGCCCTCTTTTAGACTCCATTGCTCTCCTAACTGGTCGGGCTGGTCCTTGTTCCCATTAGTGTAACACTTCAGGGAAACCGTGGCTCTTGGGTAAAGACAAGGTATCTTCCTACAGCTGCAAAGATCCCGAATTCTCCTGTGTTCACTGTTCTTGGTGTGCACTGTGCTCCTCCTTCGGCTGTCCGTACCTGCTCCCTAACAGCTCGAAGGACCTGCATCTCCTCCTGAATCCAGAAACCATCAGGCTAGCTCCTGTTTATGCCCTCAGCCTCCTGCAATCACCCCTCTCTTATATGCTCAGATCTTTACATCAATTAAAAGCTTGACCGCGATGTCTTAGTGAGGGTTTCCAATGCTGTGAACAGACGCCATGGCCAAGGCAACTCTTAAAAAAGGACAACAGTTAATTGGGGCTGGCTTATAGGTTCAGAGGTTCAGTCCATTGCCATCAAGATGGGAAAATGGCAGCCTCCAGGCAGGCATGGTGCTTGCTGAGAGGAGCTGAGAGTTTCATATCTTGTTATGAAGGCAAACAGGAAAGACTGGCTTCCATGTGGCTAAGAGGAGGGTCTCATTGCCAACCTCCACAGTGACACACCTCCTCTGATAAGGCCACGCCCACTCTGACAAGGCCATATTTACTATTAGTGCCTCCCCTGGGGCAAGCATATTCAAACCACCACAGGGTAACTTTGTTTTTGTTTGTGGCTATCTGAAATATTTCCTTCCTCACAAACTGTTTAATTTGGCTTTGGTCTTCATTCCACCCACAGTTCTTTATACAGCACCTCATACATGGAAGGCGGTGTATCTTAAACTTACTCTACATTTCTAAGTTTGATGGCGGTACACAAACCAGTCATCCCTTCTCCAGTCTTCTTTATGCTGTCTTTCTTGAATGGAACCTCCCTAAGTTTGACCACACAAGCTGAATCAAGACCAAGTTTCCATGAAGCCGCCCTGATGTTGTCACTCAATGTCCCCTATCCCCTGCCTTTTCAACCAAAGTATTTCTCACAGCAAAGGCTGACAAACATTTTCTCTAAGAACCTCCTAGTAAACCGTGTGGGTCATACAGTCCCCATCACAGGGACTAATCTGCCAAGACACCGAAGCACCTCACACAACAGGGAAAGGAGAGAACACGGCTGTGTTCATGAGACTTTATTCACAGATGGTAGACTCAGACTCTATGCTATTTCTTGTCATGAAAATTCTTCTTTAAAATGACTTAACTCCTGAAATTGTAAAAGCCAGTTTTAGCACTGAGCACACCAGAACAGGTGATTGTCCAGGCTTTGCTTAGGAAATGGAGTCGGGCTCCACCATTGGTCAGAACACAGTCCAAGAATGGAGTCCTGTGAGGAGAATCGGAGTGCTTGCGAGAATACTCAAAAAAAGAAAAAAGAATAAAAGAAAACAAGAGTCATATGACCCCAATTTCCTCAAAACAAAAAACTGTTCTTGGAATGTTTCATGCTCCTCCCAGATGCAGTGGATTCCACTGACTCTTTTTATGCCTCCATGGAAACCCATGTTGTGTCTCAGGTGGCTTTTCCTTATGACTGTACAGCCTGAACTCAGGAGAACTTTACTCAGGTGACCTAAACCCTCAGAGTATGAATTATCGGAGGCTCTGAATAAAGTTGCCTATTACAAGAGACTTTAGCATCCTCAAGAGCAATTTTATGCACGAGGGGTTTCGTTCACCTGGAGTTTTCAAATACATGACAGGTTGATACGATGTAGGCTGTTAAACAGTAATGTAACACTATACATTTACCCATTATCCATACGCTAAAATAACCAGTGAATTAACTCCCGGCTCCCAAGTTTTGCTTTTCGTTAGTTTTCTTCGTGTAGAGGGACACTTAAACTTAAGAAAGCTGTTAAAATCGATAAACTTTCAATGGAAAAGTCTTACCATCTACAACTTCTGATCTAAGGCCAAGCAAGATTTTTCTTTAATCCTGCAATGTATAACCTGGAAAACTGTAAGGAAAGGGCAAAGCAAGCACAACAGGTAGCCGTGTGAGAGCTCCGGCCCACAGCGCACCACAACTGCTCTCTAGAGCACACCACATGAGCCTACAACAATAACAACAGTAATTAACTGTTACTGGTCCTTCCCATCCATCAGCAGGTTTGCCCCTGCTTCAGCAGCCTCTTTCCTGAATAAACTCTTAAGTAAATGCCACACACATTTTAACTCCAAGGACAAAATCACAGCAATAGAAGGAAAGCTCATTTCCCTCTTTCCAGGTTTGTTTTGCATGTGGTTCAGCTGGAGTGGGAGGTCTGCTTAGATTCCTTCTCCGCCAGCGCCCGGCCCACTGCGGGCCTGACTGTGTGTTTCTTGTTATATACACTGCAGACCTGACTGCGTGTATCTTCTTATGACATGCCTCGCTTCAATTTGTTTCATGTAAACCTCACTATTCTCTGATAGGTTGAGAAACATGTTTCTCAAGGACCGGATCAGGTATCATGGCTCTGTCCCATACTTTTACCCAGAACATACACACATTCACACGCACACATTCACTCTGATCAAACAGGGATTAGCACAGCGGGTCCTAGGAAATGGTCCACTGCTAACAGAAATCAATGAATTCTCTCCATGTGAAATTTGATACATGCATTTCTGTTGCCTGGGGTCTATGTATGAATTCTTCTGAATGTTTAATGTGTTTTCTATACAGTATAATGTAGTTAAAATGTATGGTTAGCAAAATAAAATACTTAGTTTAGCAAGAGTAGAAATAGTTTACAACAACATATTTTCTTTTGTTAACTTAAACACCACACATACCTCGGCCTAACAAAGGGACTATCCCCCGTTCACATTGTGACACTGGCGTTGATTCTGCTTTTGCCATCTGGTAGCTGAGAAACGTGTGGCTTCAGATGCTGTGGTTTTAGCTCCATATGTTTGCATACTGAAACTTACTCCAATCTAATGTTAGTTTCTGGTTTAACATTACAGTATATTTGTTGTGACTGAGGATAAGACTAACTGTGCAAAGCTTCCTCCTGATTCACTTGGATCAATCCATCTCAGGAGTGTTTTTCTGATGCTCCTCTGTGAGGCAAGGTGACGGGGATGTCCGGAGAGGAGCTAGCAGCAGACTCCAGTAACTACTCAGTGAGCCCAACTGGACAAGAGTGGACAACCTTTCGTTCCATTTCCAAGACTCGTGTACCGGCCTCACTAAATGTCTCCCCAAAGGGTCTTTTCAGGTATGTCCCTGTCCTCTCGGGAGTACTCTAACAGGAGCACATGGAGAATAATGAAAACACTGCTGCACATATTGTATGGATTTAGAATTCATCTTTTAAAGAATCTGACTATTCTTATTTTGCTATCAAGTAAGAAGGAACCATAAATCTATTCGCTGGCTGTAGCATCATTTTTTTCTATCTTAAAATTCTACAAAGACATAAGTAACCTGAAGTTCTTATCCAGAGAGGCAGCAATAGAACTGAATATGAACATTCTTAAATCAGCCAGAAAAATAATAATATGTTAACAATTAAAAACTGTTTTCTCATGTACAGATTTCTTTACCAATGACTGGAACTCTGCATAAATGCATTATGCATACAGCTTAGTACTCCCTCAAGAAAAATACACTGAAACTCAATTTTGACAGTTTATTGAGAAAACTCTTAAATATTTAAAAATTTTCCGTATTTCAGATTCTATAATCAACCCTTATAGTGCTGTTCCCATTTAAAGTCTCATTCTATTTAAACGATAAATTCTAGAAATGAGTGGGTTAGTCTTTTTTCTATGGAATCATGACCCCTGAGTTCCATGGAGATGCATGGTACAGCCCCGCCCTGGCTTCTTAGCCAAGTAGAAGTGCACCTCACTGTGAACAGCTGAAAAGTCAACACACTCCCTGAGGGCCGCCTGTGGGGAAGACAAAGCACTACATCACGGTTGAGTCTTAGGAGGACTTCTCTCCTACCTTCAGAGTCCCAAGCTTACAATGCTCATTTTCAAATCATTTTTTATTTACTCATTTTGTTGCATTTATATCTGTGAAGATTATCTGCAGACCTCAAGATTAAGTGGGTGGACCTAAGAGTGAGTAAAATATAGTAAGATTTGAAGTCTAACTCTCTGGGGCATCTGTTTCATTCTTTATTTTAAATATATTGTGAATATCTGTTCTTTTTCTTTCTTTTTTTTAAGACACTAAGTACTTTGAGAAGCATACCTTCAGGACGCCATACCTTCAGGATGCCACACCTTCAGGATGCCATACCTTCAGGATGCCATACCTTCAGGATGCCATACCTTCAGGATGCCATACCTTCAGGATGCCATACCTTCAGGATGCCATACCTTCAGGATGCCATACCTTCAGGATGCTGGTTCAGTCCTTAACTCAGGGACACACATGCTGCTTTCTAAGTCTCAGTCACTTGACGTTCTGAAATGTTGGTGTAAAATGTCCAATCTGTGGTTGTTTACGTGTTCTCTGACAGCAGAGTGGGGTTAAAACATCCTAGTTTCTGATCAGTGAGTTTACCAGAGGGAGTGTCCAAACACCATCCCTGCCGTCGGAACATGAGCTTTGTCAGTCACGGTCCTGAACAAACCGAGTGCACCGAGCCCAGCGAGAGGATCAAGAAATGAGGGTGCATCACAAGAGAAAATCCATCCTAGAAAAGCCAGGCGGGAGACATCATTCCGATCAAAAGGGTAAATTAGTTATGTATCTCTGCACACTTTATATCTAGACAGTTTTCTGAACACCTGTGAGCATAGTCATTACGTATGGGTAGATAACTGTTACCTGATCAAGCTTCCTCTAAAAAAAGAAAAGGGCCCCTAGACACGCACACGACTGTGTAACCAGTAGACACTGTCTAAAGGAAAGGAAGCAGGAATTTCCACTGTACCTCACCCCTCCCCCATTTGTTTAATGAGACAAGAACTCATCCCTATCTGTTCTACTCAATCTGAAGGACAATATTTACCAGGGTTTCTTTCTTGAGGGAAATTGGCCTGTGGTTTAAAGCACAAGGCTGCAGGTATGACTATTGTCCATTTGTATGGATTTTAAAAGCTAAAATTTGGAAGCTTTATATCAAAATTGACAGAAGTGAGGATGGAAAGCCATCTGGTAAACCATGAGAAGTCTGCCTCAACATTATCTCAGGGCTGAAGTTCTAAGAAGGAAACAAAGCATTTCAGAACTTCTAGAAAAAAGCTCTACGAAATGGCACAAGAAGGAAAAACAGAAACCTTAGGCTTCTCTGGCCAAACACGGCAATATATCCCCAGTTTGCTTTGTCATGGACAAGTGAGTGCTTTGTAAACGTAAATGCTGGCACTTGGGAGGTGGCAGCACAAGGGTTAAACATTGAAGGTCAGCTTAGCTTTCATAGCAAGGCTTCCTCTGAAAATTATCATGCGAGCCACAGATGACAGTTCACATCTGGAATCCCAGTATCCATGAGGCTGAAACGGGAGTAGATCTGCCTCAAAACTTAAAACAAACAAACAGAAGTCACACATCCGCACTGGGTGGAGCAAGTGTTTTTTATATCAATAATGTTCTGAGTGTTTACCAGAACCCTACTTTTGAAGACCTCAAAATAACATTGTAAAATAGTGAAGTTGCTCTCTCTATAAATAAAGTGAGATCAGAATTCACAGTGATACAAGTTTTCTATCACAACACATGGCATTTATTCTCCATTGTGAAGAAGAAAGGAATAAATAGCATTTATGCCCATTATGTGGGAGAATTTAAAGCTATGTAAAATTTAAATAAGTTATTTTAGTAAACAATTCACAAGGAAATTAGGTTTCCCAGAGTGTTAGTCCTCTACCCCACACAGTGTAGATAAACTGTAGCTAATGAAGGAAACACGTTATCTAGCAGGTGCTGTAATGATTTTTCTGGTAATGTCTGTTACTTCAACCAACCTTAGGAACATGGCAGGAACCCATTTTATATGATCCAGCCCTGCCTTCAGTGAGGCCGAGCTTATCAATAGTGACACTGGCTTTATTCTATTCACGGTAAGGGATGTGTGAAGACCTTCAGAGCATTTTCATCTCTTAAGTCAGATGCCACAATAGAATGACATGACTTCAATTGCTGGAAAACAACTGGGAGGCTTGTGAGAACTGTCTTTTTACCAACAAGGAAAGCTGATAAGTCAATTTCCAGGACGGGTAAAATCAATGCCTGAGATGGATGAAGCCTCCACTCAAAAACTGACTTCTAAAATGTAGACAAAATTGTTTTTGAAAAAATGTTAAATTCCAAGGGCCTGAGCTGCTCTAAAACTATTATGAACAGCATGATCACCTCATCAATCTAGTTATCCTCCTAGATATTGGCTTAAAATTGTTACATTTGTTTGCAATTCTAGAGAGTTGAGTCCCTCCTCATGCCCCCCAAAACCATCAACAATTACCAAAACACAAAATACCGCATTAGTTTTTATTCATAAATGTTCTCTTCCTTTTACACATTCACTGGTTCATTTAGGCAGAAGAGTAGACACAGGAAGAAGGACTTCATTACGACGACATTAATCTGTTATCAATAGCAGTGATCATGTGCAAATATGGAAATATAGGTCTTCTCCAAAGCCTGTAGCAACACGTGTCAATTTAGCCAGTCGCCAGTCACCCCCACACCAGGGCCTTAGTGTTACAAAGCTTGTTTGTCTCTGAAATATCTTTGGTGACCGTTCAAGATCGCCATTAACCCATGGAAATTGTCTTCAAATATCACTAAACCAACGCTCATGGAACCCTGGAGTGAAGGAAGACGCCAGAGTGTGGCCAAGCAGAGGAGGAGACAAAGGAACAGTCATGTCCCACATCCGGGTGTTGAACATCTGATCACTCAGGGTGAATCCGAGGAAAATAAGCAAGGGGAGTTCGCTAAGTCTTATTTGAGAGTGAGTGTGACTTGATGGCTCCTCCTGTGGAAGGAAAATGATCAGGTAGCAAGGAGCTGCCAAAGCAAGCACAGGCTGGTATGGAGTCAGCCTGGGGCTAGAGAGCCCGGGCCTCACCACTGCTGGAAGGCCAAAGAGCTCTGCTCAGCACCAGAAGGGTCTCAAGGCTTGTGCTGGGAGTGATACTGCATTCTGTGGGTGACAGACACAGCCTGCATGTGCTGGGGAGGAAGGGAGGGAGGAATAGGCTAGGTGAATAGGCTTCTATGGAATATTCAGTGCTATAGACTCAAATGTGCACGTGTGCGTGTACATGCATGCGCATGTGCGCATGTGCAGTTGGATAATATGGATACGATTCTACTCCATAAACTGAACAATCTAAGGAACCCATCTTTGCATGACAAAGTCTTCCGGCTCTCTGTTTATTTGGGCTAAGAACTATCTTCAGAGGTTGACAGCCCAGCAGCTCTTCCCGTCACGTCATGCTACTACTGCTGACTATTTTCACTGCTCTTTATACTGCCAACAGGGTTCTAATTCACCTTCCTGTGGTGTCTCATTTTTACATGTCCTATGATGGGGAACTTATTCATATATCTTATTCACCACAGGGTCTCTCAGACTCATAGGACTTAAATAATTATGCATTGAATGAGTCTGTGGATACCTGTGTGGACAGACAGGTGGAAATGCCATGACTTTAGCAGAGTTTCAATAGATATGAAATTCTGAAAAGACTGGGAATTTAATGTAGGCTACTATGCATTATAGACCTTATGTTCATATCTATAAACATCTATGAATTATAGAGTACAATATTGTCTATTTTATTTTGTGTGTGTGCGCATGAGTACACACATGCCGGCCACAGCGTACCTGCGGAGGTCAGAGGACAGCCCCTGCAGTCTCCCTCCTTCCCCAGTGTGGAGGTCAGAGGACAGCCCCTGAAGTCTCCCTCCTTCCATAGTGCGGAGGTCAGAGGACAGCCCTGCAGTTGGTCCCCTCCTTCCCCAGTGCGGAGGTCAGAGGACAGCCCCTGCAGTCTCCCTCCTTCCACAGTGTGGAGGTCAGAGGACAGCCCCTGCAGTCTCCCTCCTTCCATAGTGTGGAGGTCAGAGGACAGCCCCTGCAGTCTCCCTCCTTCCATAGTGTGGAGGTCAGAGGACAGCCCCTGCAGTCTCCCTCCTTCCCCAGTGTGGAGGTCAGAGGACAGCCCCTGCAGTCGGTCCCCTCCTTCCCCAGTGTGGAGGTCAGAGGACAGCCCCTGCAGTCGGTCCCCTCCTTCCCCAGTGTGGAGGTCAGAGGACAGCCCCTGCAGTCGGTCCCCTCCTTCCCCAGTGTGGAGGTCAGAGGACAGCCCCTGCAGTCAGTCACCTCCTTCCCCAGTGTGGAGGTCAGAAGACAGCCCCTGCAGTCTCCCTCCTTCCCCAGTGTGGAGGTCAGAGGACAGCCCCTGCAGTCGGTCCCCTCCTTCCGCAGTGTGGGTGCCAAGGTTCAGAGGGCCCAGCAGTGGATGTCTGTGCCTACTAAGCCAAGAATCCCGTCCTGTAGGAGATTGCTTTTCAAGGAAAGGTTTTGATCTCTGGGGACTCACTTCTTGTTAACTTCGTGAATTAACCTGTCAGAATCTAGTGCTGATTTTTGTGTACATGAATGGTGGAGGGGAGGGCTGGGGTGGGATATGGACACTATGTATATGTTACTGAGGTAAGAGGACAATTTGCTGGTTTGCTGAATTGCCTCTCTCCTTCTGCCATATGCATTGTGGGAGTGTGGGGGTGTGGGGGTATGCATGTTAAACTCAGGTCTTAGGCTTGGTGGCAGGAACTCTTACCACTGAGCCATCTTCCCAGCCTCTAGTCTGACTACTTTAAACAGGGAATTCCTGGACCTAACCTCTCATCCTTTAGTAAGGAGTTGCTGTGTGGCTTGGGAAGCACCTGTCTTCCATGGTGATTTTTTCCATGGTGATTTCCATGGTGACTTCATCTTCTGTCTAAATAAGCAGAAGGTAGTTAGCTAGAACTTCCTGTACCTGCAGGTGCACCAGCTCTCTAAACTCAAAGCCAGTCAAAGCTCCAGGCTGTCCCTAATGCCTTCATCTTTCCTTCTCCTGATACTACATTCATCAGATATCCCCATGCCCACAATGACCTGACAGCCTAACCAGGAGAACTCACCCGTCTTCTGATCACTCTACAGCGATCTGTGTATGTCACATACATGTTTACTGGTAGGGATGCATTTCAACATGCTAACATTTCTAGGACTGATCTATCAAAGAATAAAGTATTCTAATTACCCTAATGGCCTAGGCATGGGAGGTATAAGACTGACTGACAGCATGGTTTTATGCCTGTACTTATAGAAAGTATGTTACAGAACATCACTAAAAATATTGGTCATTTACGTCTGTAGCCTTACCTTCATAATATAATTTCAAACTATTAAAGCAGTTTAAATTTCCAGACTTCATTTCTCTAGCTGGAAATTATTTCATCTTATGGCACTGTGATATTTTAACAAACCTAGAGATTACTCGTGGACTGCTTTACTATGAAGAACTCCAGGCTTCTCAACAGTTGAGAAAGCGCCGTGGTGTGGCCGTGTATCAGTCAGGTCAATTCGCTTATGATGATCCCGGATGTGCTGGCTGCTTCCCCTCATCAACAGCACAGCTATTTCCTCATAGTTCTAGGTCAACGTGCTTTTCTGAAAGGTCACAATCATAAATACTTCAATAATGAAGGCTTTCCGGGGCTCTATTTAACTGCCTGCATCCTGTCAATTTTGTTTTGGAACACAGGATGAAAATATCTTAAATGCACACGTGTGGGTAATTTTCGTACCCACATCAGGGAGTTTCTGTGACTTTCTATGATGGAAACGTGCCCAGATTCTCCAGGTACGTTCTGACAGGCTCTAACTGTAAAATTTACATTCTGTCTTTAAAAGATAAGAATCAGAAAAGAAAGGCAAGTGGTAATGTCACATTTAATCAGTCTTGCGAGCTGAAAACATTCCTTCCCTCTTCGCATTCAGGGGGAAGTGCTCAGGAAATCCCCTCGTTCTGGAACTGAGATGAACTGAGACAAATTTAGAACACAAATACAGATGGGGCAATAAACATAAAAAACCAGAACATCAGAAGCTCCACAGCAAAAGTCTGTGATTACCACAGCTTTCTGGGGAGAGATTGGGAGGGGAGAAACTGTGAGTGTCAATGCTGCTCTCTAGTTGAGAAGTTTGTTCTTGAAGTCTTTGATGTGAATCCAGAGACCTACCAAATAAAAATGTAGGCCTACACCATTCTTCCATCTGCAGCGTTTTGGGGGTGCAGGCAAAGGCATCTGAGAACCTCTTCAGAACACTGTCTTCAAGGTCTCCTTGTGAATGGAATGCCATAGCAGGAACCCAGAGAGGGCCAATGTGTGTACACAGACCCCTGTCCATGAGCCAAGATTTTATTTCCAAAGAGACCCAGGGCCTCCTTTCTGAACAATGCCATGGTTAGCTCAGCACACTGACACAGGGCCTGTGCCAGGGCAGTTGAGCCTTTGGCTGTCATAACATTCATTACTCCAAGTGATGCTTGCCAAAGGCCAGACCGAACCCACTCAGTACAGAGTTAGCATCGGGCCCAGTCAAAGGAGGTCAAGGAAAACATGCACAAGCGTTTTGTATGCAGAATCCAGCTGCTGGCAGTGACTGTCAGTGAAACAGTCCCCAGCCAATTCCTCTCACTTAGAAAATGGCTTCTGAGCTAAACCGATTCACTGTAGTGCTGAATTTCAACATTAACTGATACAAAGGGGGAGAGAATGTTTATAGTCATTTAGAAAACACACTTAGTGCTAACAGTTTTCCATGCATGCTTTCACCACAATTCTCAACTGTGCATGCGAGGGGGTACTAGACTGAAAGCAGCAGCTTCTGTCCCCAGGGAACTGACCTGTGGCTCTTACACTACCTGAGGAAAATCCCCGAGAGCTAAAGCCACTAACAGTACAGAATTGTGGCGACTGTAGATGGGACTTAAAAGATAGGAGAAATGCGATGAAGATGGATATGGATATATACGCATATATCCACTGCACAGACATGCGCACTTTGTACAAATTTTGAAATAGGCATTTGAAGGTGAAGCACATCTGACAGAAATCTAAGTGAGTGGCCGTGTAAGCTCCCAGGCAGCCACGCTCTAGGGACAGACACTCAAGTGTTGGTGAGACCGTGGTGTAAGTTGCGGGGGCTCCTGTGAGATGAGCTGAGTCCAACGGAACTGTTCTCTGCCGTACTGTCTGAAGAAACAAGGATTAAACACAGCAGGCTTTTGCTTTCTTGTTTTTTGTTTTTTTCTCCGCTGAGAGGTGGCCATTATAAATAAAGCATTTCTGGTCCTAGGGTTTGTTTCGCTTTTAAAGATTTGTTTATTTATTTTATGTATATGAGCCCCTGACACCAGAAGAGGGTGAACTCCGGACCTGTAGAAAAGCAGTCAGTGTTCTTACCTGCTGAGCCATCTCTCCAGCCCTGCAGTTCCACTTTTAAAGAGTGAGGTTTGGGGACTATGGAAAAATATATGACAGTACCAGACATCCCAGTACCCAAGCGTGCAACTTAAAAGTGATGTGTACTGTTTTTAAATACTAAAGCTGGTAACCCCCAGTCATTTCCAGTTTCAAACTGGGAAAGTAAGTTATTACAAGTTTAATACCATTTGACAAAAATGGCTCAATTTTCCCCAATTTCAGGAGGGAGGCAATAAAATCAAGAGCGTGGTAAGTAAGGAACTAGCTATCCAGTCAGACACAGTGGAATCTTGATTTCACCATCCGTGGCCCTCAGTCACGATAGTTAACTCTTTCAGAGCCCCTGCTCCCAGAGCTGTAAGAAGAGGACGGGGCCTGCACTGCTGCTGGGATTGGAAGTGTGTGCGGTAAAGGGTGACTCGCTCAGCATCTCAGCACCACAGGCTGGGCCACAGGCACCACAGAAGGGCTCTTGTCCTGTGTCCTAGTCCTCTTACTCACCCCCCACCACCCAGTCTGCACCAGTGTACTCTGCCAGCCAGGAAACTCAGAAGATTAAAACCTTCATGAGAATATAATTCAGGCCAAACACCACTCAGGAGTACATCTTTTCTGGGTGTCACTAATGTTAAACCATCTAAAAAACGCATAGCAGAAATACATAAATAACACCTTTTATAGGACAGAAAAATCACATGACAAAGCAATTTTTTCTGTCAGTGAAATTCACTGTTATGAGGAATGCAAGGCGGACTTGAGAGAGTAACAGAAGTCATACGGCTGCTAACAGGCGTGGTGAAGTACGCTGTAAACACCTCAATGAAGCTGATCGTAGGGGAGATGTTCGCCTTGGGAATTACTGAGTGCTTCGCAAACGTGTAGCATGTCGTGCAGTAGGATAGAAACGCCATTTCTTCTGTCTCTAAAGGGTTTTATGTTACTCTGTCCACACTCTGCTCAAAGCCATCAGCCGTGAGTTCACTTGGGAGAATTTGGAGAGCCTTCAGAGCGGGCCCACTTCATGGAGAGAGTGTGCTGAGGTAACCTGTAGTTCGCTCTCGAAAGCCTCACACTACTTCCTGTACTGACAGTTGGGAGCTCCCATCCTTGCACTTTTCAGTGGCAAAGAATTTCTAAATGCAAACACCCTTCCTTTGGAAATGCAGAGAGCCAAGGCATGGCCTGTGTCTGCACAATGGATTTCCTGCTGTTCTTGTTTAAATGATGCTTTTTGATAAGTACGCTGTTCTTCCTATCTTCAATATGAATCTTTGTCATAAAACAGTACTGATAATGATTTAAGAAAGTAATTAAATCCAAAAGGAAACAAATCTGGTGAGAAAAGAATAAGCCTCTGCTTTCATGTCAGGCCGTACAGTTTATCATGCATTTTATATCCTTGTGGCCAAATGTTTGACTGTTTCTGGACAAAGAAGATGTTTTCTCTTTCATTTCCCACAAGGCTTCTCTCTCCTCTCAGTGTTCTGAAGCCTCTGTGGCTCCTACTGTAGTTAAGAGGAGAACCTGTCCTCAGTAGTTTTTGCATCGACTATTTGTACTTTACTAATGAAAAAGTCTCCTGTCATTCAACCTTCTTGGTCTGTGACCAAATCACTTTCACGGTTTCTTTTCTTGTTCATTTTCTCTTTTCATTTTTCCTTCTCTGATATTATTCTTCTCCATTTTACAAAGTAAACTGTGTGAGCCACTCTGCTGTGATAGGCTTCCTCATATTTCCTTCATCAATTGGATCCATTCCTTCCACTCTAAATATTAATTTACATGTAATTGTCTTGCTCAATGTCACTTTCATTAGAAAGATGACCTGCGTTTAAAATAAAGAAATTAATCAGTCTTCTAAGACTTCTGCATTTGTAGAACATCAATCTAAGCTACAGACTCAAAATGTGCAGTTCAATGTGTAATGCTTACTGAGTATCCCCTACAACCAGTCTCTGTGCATCTCTGATAGGGACGGAAAACTGAAGAGCTTAAGACACGGTCAAGAAGCTTATTTCCCTCAGAAGACTAACACACACGAGAAGGGCAAGGGGAACACACAGCAGCCGTGAGGAGCGCGTTCGGTGAACTTGGTACAGGAGGATATGCGGTCCTGCAGCAAACGTGCCTGGTGCCGTCTGTGCGAGCGATGGACTCGGCCATACACAAGTAAGCAGATGCGGACAGGACCTCTGAGGCGCAGGAAGAACGGATCTCTTCATGGAGTTCTGTCTGTTCACTTTGTTGATGGCTTGGGGGGGGGGTGTCCCATTTATAATGAAAAGTAACAGGAAACAAAAAGAATTCTCATGAAGGGAGAGAAAGCTCATTTCACAGAGCAGACCGGAATGGAACATGAATGCTGGATAGAGAATAACAGGAAAACGACGGTGGCTTGGAAGAGCAGAGCGGGAAAGAGCGTCACTGGTGCCACTGAAAGACTGCAGTGCCAGCTTGGCATCACTAGAGGAATCACAAGTGCACAAAGCTGCAGGAGGGACGTCTGCCTGATGGGAATTGGCAGAGACCGTTGTGCTGTGCTTGTGACATTAGACCTCACAAATGTTCTCAGGGTTGCCGCTCAGTACAAAAGAGGCACGGGTGCAAACACTGCTTTCCCTGGTGCACACCAGAGCTCGAAGCATAAACGGGGGATGTGGGAAACACACACTCTAGCTCATCCTAGATGAACTGCAAAACTCCTTCAAAAACACAGGGCAAAAGAGGAGCTCGGCTTTAACCTTTATCTGTTGACACAACCTCTTCTGATGTTCACTAGCAGTCACACAGGAAAAGGGCCTCCTAAAACTCCAGAGGACCAGTAAATCAAAACTACTATCTCATGTTTGCTCTAAACAGGTGCACAGGTGAGAGTAAAAAGGTCAGAGGTGGAAAGGAAAAGTGATTTTGATGTTTTAATACATTTTTTTTCATATAATTTGCTGAAGGGATTGGTGATGGTGCTTTAAACTGAGGCTCATAAAAGTCAAGATCTACTCAGGATGCCTCAAGCAGAAAGGAGCCAGCCAGAACTCAAAGCCAGTGCTAACTTCAGGGTTTCTTTCTCTCTCCCCTTAACTAACAAACCTACTAAAATACACACCAGAGCACAACTGAGGGTTGAATATCGCTGACGAGGCTGACTGGGGTCAGCCTTAGCTTTGGCAGGCATCGGACAGAGAGCAGGGAAGCTTGATTGCTGTGTGGATTTACTACTTTCCTTGGCTGCGCTCAAACCATCAAACCATCAAACCATCCTCTGCCCCTCTCTCTAGCTCCCTAAAAACCTTGGGGTTTTTAGGTTTGTTTTTCTTTTCCTTTTTTGTTTTGTTTGTTTTAGCTGAAAACTGAATTGAGGCCCTGGCAAGTTTTGTACCATTGAGATAAATCCCTGACCCCTTTGCCTAGCTGGGAAAGGAGTGTGGAGACCATCCTCTTGGAGAGAACAATGACCTCAGATTATCCACAACTAAGTGAAATTCTTCATTCTGCCTTCAGTTCTTTTCTGTTGGCCTCTGGTTTGTAAGAGTCCCTCTTTAAGTGGCCCTTTCTCTCACCCGCATGCAACTGCCAATCATCCACTCCTGTCCTACTTAGTAAAGAATGCATCAAGTGGGAGATAAGAAATATTTGTAGAGTTCTGAGCGCAGATCTTCAAAACAAAGCAACAGTGAAATTTTCTACAGTCATTGTAATGACAAAATATTAAGTTATCTTTATAGCCAGAATTCTGCTATATTGAACAGTGCCTTGCCTCCCACCCCCCTCCTTTGAAATTAAGGAAAAAGCAATGACCCAGAAAACTTTTACAAATTATGTGTTACCTGGTTCTGGGATAAAATAAGCTTGGGAAAGTACTTAGCACCTGAAACGCTCTGCTCAGCCGCAATGTCACGGACCATCTCAGGAACAGAGTGTGTGTGTGTCAAGACATCTGACTCCTCTCCGCAGCCCCACACTGATTGGGCAGTAAATGCTACTGGCTAAGTCCTCAAAAACACACGTTAAATCCAACCACCTGCCATGATCTTTTCCCCACAACCACAGTTCACATTATGGCCACCTCCCTACAACTGTGCCAGTCGCCCACTTCTCTGCTCCCATCCTTCCGCCAATGCTAGCTGCTCACAGGAGAGCTAATCTTTCGGGATGTACGGTGGGCACATGTCCCAAGTGATGTATCCTAAATCATAATCCTAAATAATACTTGGGAGAGGTACATCAGACTATGCCTCGGTCCATCGTGATTTTCATCCAACCTATGATGTCCAAAATAACCCTGACAGGACAGGATGGAAACAGAATTCTCTTCACCAGCTCTGCTCTGGCTACAAATACTCCTTTCTGGGTCTGCCTGGTATGCTCTGTTTCACAGATGTAGTTAGTGCCTGGTGTTTCCTCATTTATATACATGGCTTACTCCTTCCCCTTACCTACTGCCACCTCTTCCGGGAAGGGCAGCTTCACCATGGAGAAGACGCCAACCTACACTCCTCAACTGCACACCCTATCCCTATATTCACAGTGACCTTTGCTCACACTCCCTGGTCCTAACCACCGTTCTTGCTTGCTCACTTACATCATTTACTGGATGGTGACCCAGACGCTGGGTCTCTATTTGCCTGCTGAGCTAGCTACAGTGCTAAGGGTAGGAAGGTTACAAGGTATTTGCTGAATAAATGCATCACTATTCAGATGAACTCAATGAAAGTCCTCAGAAACTTATGAAGTACTGCTGAGCTCCATGGATCAGTCATTCGTATAGCCTCTGAGTTGAGTATCTAAAATGTCTGAAGGGTGATAGACGAACCGAGGAATGAGTGTGATCACAACATTTTCAGATAAAAACTGGATCCTTGTGTTTAAACAAAGAGGAGTAAAGGTCTGTAAAAGCTTAACATAACACTGAGGTTCTCCTACTGCAACAGACAACCTCATAAATGGTTTCCAGTCTTCATTACCAAGTGGAGCTCTCCTTAGAAATCTAGGTCTATGACTTGAAGCCAGACGCGTTATAGGACATATCATCATTCTGTTTGCTTACCCTAAAGACACATCTTCCACAAAGTAAGAGGCACGAGAGGTGAACAGCACTGATGGAAAGAGAGAAGAGAGCAAAGAACACTGGAGGGGCTGATGGCTTCAGAATGTACTTCCACAAATATGGCGCCTTAACATCTGAGCAATCGCCAACCGTCGAGGGCATCTCTGGGTTTCCTCACCCAGTTCTGACCTGGGCTGTGGTGAGAAGAGCACACCTATCTCCAGAGAATGCAGGAACTCGAATCTCTGAAGATACAGGGACACCAAAAGAGATTCTGAATAAAAAGGGCCCCTAAGTTGGTAACCAATGGCCACGCCTCCTTTCCACACAACTCCATGCCATCCTCTTCTTCATCAAGCCCAGCATTAGAAAGACACACTGGCTTTCCAGTTTCATCAGGCCTTCATTTTGAGGGCTGCTGTATTGAGTAAAACTGAAAGAACTTTTCTCTTGTTAACCTATCTCTTGTCAAAGATCCTCACCTATAAACAAGAAAAAATTTACTTCACCTACAAAGTAGAGTACTTCTCTTACTTCCATGCCTCTCGGGCATGCAATACTAGTCAACTACAATTCCATATACACCTAATAAAACAAATTATATGAAAACAATAACATATGATCGAAATGTATGATTTTGCCATACCTTTAACATTGCTACTACATTTATAACAATCACCCTCACGATACTCAGTTCATTAAGCCCACGGTCACAGTGGTGGGAGTGGGGGAAGAACCCACGCACTCTGTTGAAACCATAGAAAAAAGCATTTCTTGTTTCACGTCAAAGATTTTTGTCTAACGGGCTTTCATGTGGTAGATTTAAAGGCTTTATTGTCCTCCGACCTATAGGCAGGAAGGCGTGACTGGTCCACCCGCTCTGATGGTGAGGCCCTAGGAAGGCCGGCTCCCCACGCTGGCCATCAAGCAGGGCTCCCGCTGCTCTGTCAGATCATTCATTCACTTGCTTTAAAATTCATACAAGAAAAACCACTTGATCCACGAACACCCAGCCAGAACCTGAAACATTCTTTGAATTAATCTCTTATATGATCCTTTCTTTGAACTAAAATTGAAATAAATTCTTCAATAATACATATTTGTTTTAAATACAGAAAACATGTATATTAATAATCAAAAATAGAATAAAAGAGTATTTCCAAGTGGAGAATGTCAGAAACTTCTCAAATAGATACTAATGAAAATGATTATAGTTTATTAGAGCTGTTATTAACAAAAAAAGAAACCTATGAAGTAACACACACATTTATAATCACTTGATGGTGCGAATTAGATTCCAATTGATGAGTCCTTTACCAAGTTTGTCACAGATAACTGCTTCAACACAGCTCCTGTTAGCACGTTCACTTCCACACAGGGTAAGAAGGCGCAGGGTTAACTAATTTCTCTTCTCGAAATCTGAATAATGTAGTTTTTCCCAAGTATTTTCACTTTCTTGTTAAAGGATTTGTTATTTTTGATGAGAACAGTCATCAATTCTGTATTGGTTTTCTAGCCTTTCATAGTATTTTATTACGCTATAAGTAGCAGGTTTGGGCCTAAAAGGTATTAGTGCCACTACTGACTATACTTAATCATTTAAGGAGAACAATCCTTCCTCCTGTTAATTAAAGTGAGCTTTTATGTTTCCTTTTATCAGTAAGTAGTTAGCAAATGTGCCTGCTGCTGGGAACCTCAGAGCCTGGACCCTCTCCCTTCTCCCTGAGCACAGAGAAGACGGCACACTCAGCAGGGCCCAGAGGGGCTCGCTCTGGGACAAAGGCAACAAGAAATCCCCAACAAGTGCGGTCCTGACCCCTTTTCTTTTGCTTCAGATCCAGCTGAGCAGCAAAAACTGCTTGAAATTCAGCAATCACATTTCTCACTGTTCCAGAATGACCTATTTCGCACTAGAATGAACCAGTGAATTCATACATATAAATAACTACCTGCAAACACTGGGCTTCAAAATATGAACAGAAATAAGGCAAAAAAATAATATAAAAGGAAAGACAGCAGTAAAAAAAGAGAGTGAAAAGAGGGGAATTTTTTAAGGTTTGATTAAATCAGTATTTTTCAACTTTTTGATAGAATAGTGAAGAAATAAACAAGATTATGTAACAGATATTAATGCTACAGTAAGGAACTTTAGAATTTTCTGTAAACATACATGTGACGGTGCATGCAAATACAGTCTCTATTTCAGAGTATCCCTAACATGAATGTCCATAAACTTCCTTTTCTTGAAAACTAAATGAAAATACGTTGTTAGCATTTCTGAATAGAACATGCCTACAAACTAATGAGTGGATACTTTATCCATAATATGTATTGACTGATTTCCAATTATATGTGAAATTTGCAAACCACAACCTTCCTAAAACTTTCTGATCCCTTAAAAGAAGTGGTTCCCCCTTTTTTTTTTTTTTTCAATCTCCCAGTAATACAGAAATGGACACACCAGCATTCTCACCTGGCTGTGCGGCCAGTCACCACATATCACTATTTCCAATGTGGAAGGGACTAACAAATTGTGACCACGAAATAAACTCTGAAGCAACATTTGCCAACAAGTTCATAACTTAAACAGGCCCGATGCTTGCAGACCAAACGTGTGGCTCACACTAACGTTGGGGCATAAACCTGTTATCAGTGAACAAAAGTGGTGCAGGCAGAGATCTCAGAGAGGCAAACAGCTGAAGAGTTCACTTAAGTAAAACACTCACTGACTCGGGGGTTCCAGCACTGCCAAGGATGAGATGTCAGCCTGTCAATCTCAGCTGAGGGTAAGAATGTTCGCTAGACACGGTAGCTCTGAGATACCTAAGCTGACACTCTGTGTATATACAACAAGTTCAACCACCGCACAGACTTGAAAAACAGTCCTCTTGGGATGACTGTAGTTTCTTAAGTTTTGTGTGCGGTGTATGGAGGATGGGAGAAAATATGAACAGTGATAATAACAGAAGTCAGTCAAGGAGAGTGAGAAACATAGACAGGGGAAATTAAAAATATCTCCAACATGAAATGTTAGCCTCAGAAGCAAGACAGACACTGAGACAGCCTCTGAAGGGTAGGCTGTCCCTGGAGGCTTATGCCCACAGACTGAGACTCTAATCAAAGGGCTTTTTTAACGCTTTGGAAAAAAACTTCTGTGGAAATGTTTTTACACGTGGAAAGTGTTTACCCAAATCACTCTATCAGTATTTCCTCATTCTGCATCCACCCTGTACGAAACGACAGTATTTCCAGTCCATAAGGAACCTGTATGCAGCTGCTTTGAAAAACTGATTTTAAAAAAAAGTACAACAAAATTGAGAAATATGCAAATCAATATATTTTAACTTTTGATTTTACAGCTTTTGTAAATAAAAGGTACTTATGCTTCTTAATGTCGTCTATATGTCTTCCGTTACAGAAGCAGACTCGTGGGGTAGGTGTGCACTTTACAGCAAGCCTGTGCCTCAGAGTCTAAGATCTGGCCTTGGACGCACTCGCAGTAACACAGGAGGAAGCACTTCCCAGGGCTGCTTCTCCATTAAAATAAAATGTGCCTGGTTTACACACTGCAACACCCCAAATTTCACACTTATGGATTTACTGTGAGTAGTAGAGATCTGTTTTTCTCTTAAATTCGATGTCTTAAGTGAGCTCCTTATGTTGACTCCTTAAAAGTCATTTTCTCCAGTTTCCAAATTATTATAAATTCAGTATGACATCAAGCATAAATCATCGTTTATATTACTGAATGTTGTTACTGAAAGACAATTAGGTACACATCACTAGTGTCTGATTGAAACAAACTAGGCAAGAAAATAATATTATAGCCAATAACAAGAAATAAAGCTGTATGTTCACTGGCCCCTGCTTCCTGTGATGGCGTTGGTCGCTGAGTGACTTTTATATTCTCCTCTATGGACATTTGCTTTTCTTTTTCTTTAAGATTGATCTATTTATTATATATAAATACATTGTACCTGTCTTCAGACACACCAGAAGAGGGCATCAGATCCCATTACAGATGGTTGGGAGCTGTCATGTGGGTTGCTAGGATTTGAACTCAGGACTCTTGGAAGAGCATCAGTGCTCTTAACTGCTGAGCCACCTCTCCAGCCTGACACTTGATTTTCATCAGAAATACTTTCAAAGGTGTGAAATTCCTCCTGAGACTGGGTGGGGCACACAGAGGCTTGGCACATTACAGATGCATGGATGGGGCTTGGCTGGCTTGACAAGCAGAGGCAGGCTACCGAATGCTAATCACAGCGCTACATCGACTCCCCACACTTGAATCCTTACAGTAAACATAGTGATCATTGACTTTGATACTACATCATTTTTTAATACTGCGCTCAAGCTGTTGGATAGAATTTCATGTCCTAAACCCAGACAGTCACAGTAAATGACAAACATGTTGCAGATTTCTTTTCTGCTCTGGAATACTAAAAGGTGCCCTAATCTCACACAGAGAAACAGTGGGGGAAAAAGAAGTCGGTTTAACCTAGAATGTACTTATCTAGGGGGAAGGAGATCATCATCCCTGAGTATTTTCCCATGGCCTGGTGATTGGCCGATGAGGACGCATGAGGAAGAGCGGAGTATGCTGTTATAAAGCGTCCTGAGCCGTCTGCGGTCTCAGGGTACAAAGCCCTGACAAGACAGTAAGCACCCAAGGTCCATAAACAAGATGGCTGCTCTTCCTGGTACCAAGAGTAGAACATCAAGGTTCGTGCTACAGGGGAGAGAAATCTAGGGAAAATATGAGTGTTATTTATTGAATTCTAAGCCTAGATTGTTTTCAAAATCTGATAGTTCTATATATTGGCATACGTTTATTTATAATAAGTTATAACATTTTGATTTACTCACTTAAACCAGCACGTACACATCAGCACTAGATCACTGCTTCCTACCTCTCCCAGGGCTCATTACACACGTGTGTTGTGGACTAATAGGAAGGGAAAAGACCCGCGCAGGGGGAGCTCAGCCCGAGTTGTTAGAGAAAAGGTGGCACGGAGACAGATTCTTTCCACAGCTCTCTAGTTGTAAGGAAAAAGGAGGAGAGGAAATCTTAGGCTCTGCATTTTTAGCATTATTTCTTTGAGCAGTTCTATAAGTTTATAGATGACATCAGTAAAAATGAGTAAGGTAAAAAGGAAAAACTGAGGTTGTCAGAGACACAGAGAGGCCTCAGAGAGTAAACAAGCTTTCCAGATTCCAGATGAAAAAGCACCGCAAACCACCTTCCAGGACCCTATCTGTTTATTGTTACGCTACAGAAACACTGGCTTAAAACTTAGGAATACACCAAAGTTTGTTGTTTTTTTTTTTTTCTGGGGGTGGGGGGAGATGGAAAGAGAGAAACCAAATTTAAAATAAAAATGACAGTCTAAAAAAAAAAAAAAAAAAGAAAAGAAAAACTGAAAAACTGGCCTAGAAAAAGTTTTCCTTAACCAACAACGGGAGGAAGGGGGAGGGGGAATAAACGAAAAGCCAACCGAGTGCAGGTAAAGAAAATATGACGATGATCATAACGAGGACCACTGAGCCTGCTTGGCTAATCAGTACAGATGTGCATCCAGGAGAGGAGAGTCGGGGTAGGTAAAGGAACTCACAGGGGTTAGAGAGCTCCATAAATGCAAACCGGACAATCAAACAGAGTTTTAAAAGGCCAAGGCCAGAGTAATGAACTGAAGGAGGCGTGATCCAGTTTTCAAGAAAAAGTTATGAAATGAAAAAATGCTATACGCTAGGAA
This sequence comes from Rattus norvegicus, assembly GCF_021556685.1. Taxonomy (NCBI): domain Eukaryota; kingdom Metazoa; phylum Chordata; class Mammalia; order Rodentia; family Muridae; genus Rattus; species Rattus norvegicus. The sequence continues at coordinate 118,094,722 of NC_141542.1, forward strand.
GGGCTTCAGGTAGAGCCACTGTGGGATCCGCCAAGCCACTGCATGCCTAGTTTAAATGCCAGCATGGTAACCCCCAATACCTGTCAGGTAAGCAACCCTGCCACCTCAAAGAGAGAAGGAAAACATACAAAGTCCACATGTGGATCAAAACAATAGCTTTCACACGCTCGATAAAGCTAGGAGATGCTCTGATGATTGTGATGTTTTAAACATTTAAGAGGAATTTGACATATTAGGAAATCTGATGCTCTGGGTTTCTGTTAACTTAAAATACTTAAGCTGACTAATTGTAATCTTGATGTTTTGATCTGAAATATTTAAGAGCAGTTTTTAAACTAATCTGTAGAGAAATTTTAATTCAGCAGCATGGCTTCTCTGGCAAAGGGATCCCATTCTGAGACCTGCCAGGTCTGTGTGCTCTGGCTGGAACACAGACACACCTTTAACCCCTCTGGCTGGATGCAGGCAGGCCCTTGGTACACAACTTTAAAGTAAAATTAGTTTGTAGAAGGAAGGGGCCATATTTAAAAGTGAAGTCTAACTGAGGTGCAGACAAAGTGATGCATCAGAGGAAGATCTGACAGAAAGGGACAGACAGGATATGCCCGCCTGTCATGACAACAGCACAGGAAAGAGAAGCCATTTAAGATCAGTACAGGTGAGACTGTCAGTCAGTCAGTCAGTGCGGTTCCTGCAGTGCAGCTGAGTTTATTTGTGAGTTCTGTTCAGTTTGTACAGTTCATGTAGTGTAGCTCAGCCAAGGTAGTTGAAGCATAAAAGAAGCCAAAGATTAGAACAGATTGTCAGAGTTAATTGAAGATAAGCAGAGCAATTCAGTGAGAAGCTGAGAGTAAGTCAAATTGAATCAGTCAGGTGGGAGGGGAGTTTGGACCAGCCAGCCAGAGTTCAGAAAGCCAGAAAGGGTGTAATATTCCGCAGTAAGCCTGAGACAACATTTACAAGTGAATAAAAGTTACTTTTACACTACGCTGATATGCACTGTTTGATGATGTCCGAGTAAAGCAGGAGTGCTTGGAGAGATTTCTGTTAGGTATAGAAGGCTGTTTTGTGAGGCACTATCAGAGTTTTAAAAAATTAAACATGTTAGTAAGGCTTAGTTTGAAATAGAAATAAATTGTGGGAAAATGGCTAATTAAGGTCAAAGTCTGTCATAACTAGATAGCATCTGGGCTTGATACAATATGGGCAACCCCCTTCACTAGCAGGGTTTCTCCTTCTCTGACCTTGCATGTGGAATTCTAAGCATTACATAAGCCTCTACCTAGGGAATGTCACATAACCTCAATTAGATTACAGGATCAGTTTCCTTTCTCCTTCCTGGTAAAACCTGTTCCCTAGCACCCGAGATTCCTGAAATGCTTCCCCACGCTAACGAGGCATTCCAGGTACTCTGAATCCCCAGCCAATGACCTTTGCCCATCCAGGATGTTCCTGCCCTCTTTCCCCAAAAACCTTGTAAGCATTGAGTGGCTCTAAGTAAACTGATCTACCTCCTGATAGCTGGACCCAGATTGTTCATCCCCTGTATGTACTCACAGGGCTTCCAAACCTCCTGTCTGACATCCCACTGACCTCATGGATCATATGGCCAGTGATACACGGGAGGGGGGAGCCACAAAAAATAAATTTCATCAATATGAAAATGGAATGAAATGCTTAGGGGAATTCAGAACTGTGTAAAGTAATTTGATCAGTCTTGAAGAAATAGAAATGTTTTAAATATAACTCCAAATAAATATATTAACAAATAATATAAGCTTTGTAAACTCGACTTAAAGGCTTATAAATATCCAGCTTTATGATTCAAAATATTATTAATTATGATGCTGGAACGTAATGATTATGATACTTATCTCATATAACAAAGGCCCTTAAAGATTAAAAGTCCAACTGAGTCTGTGGATATACTAATTTCTTCAATCAAGAGATTAGCATAATTTAAGAGATAAGAAATTTTGAAAGATAATCATCAGCAAGCCTGAGCTATTCATGCTTTCCATGAAAAAGAATAAATGTAATCTGGAAGAAAAATTTAAAAGTTGGCTAATATGATGGCCCTTAGAAATTCCCAGATTCATTACTAAGAGTTTGTAAGAAGTCATATAATTAGAAAAAAGGTTTCACTTGTCTGATTTCAATAATCAGAAATTTTAACACTCATCCACATCTTGCAGAACAGAAGATGTTACCGAGAACAGCTTGGAAGCTGCTGTAGCAGACAGCTGTGGTCAGATCCTTTGGAAGCTGCTGTAGCAGACAGCTGTGGTCAGATCCTTTGGAAGCTGCTGTAGCAGACAGCTGTGGTCAGATCCTTTGGAAGCTGCTGTAGCAGACAGCTGTGGTCAGATCCTTTGGAAGCTGCTGTAGCAGACAGCTGTGGTCAGATCCTTTGGAAGCTGCTGTAGCAGACAGCTGTGGTCAGATCCTTTGGAAGCTGCTGTAGCAGACAGCTGTGGTCAGATCCTTTGGAAGCTGCTGTAGCAGACAGCTGTGGTCAGATCCTTTGCAGGATGATGGGCACCTTAACTAATGGAAACAGCTACAGGTGACAGACACTTGCATTAGTTTGTACCACACAGCACCTGGCAAACTGGCTACCTAAAGAAGTTGGGACAGTGTGCCATGACATTTCCAGGGTCTAAAGACTATCTGCACCTTCCTCAGAATCATACTAAAGCCTTTCCTCTTAAAACCCCAGACACACACATGGACTGCACGAATGAATGAACTCCCGAGCTTCCAAATCTCTATCTCTAATCCCAGCTTCTGTCACTGAGTTTCGATGCCTCACCCATCGACATGAACTTCAAGTTGAACATGTCCAAAGCTGAGTTCATTCTTATCCAAAAAATGATAATCTCCAACTTTCTAACAAGTTTCATTTTCTTGGGTGCTTTAGCCAAAAAAAAATCAGATGAAGTTCTAGAATCGCAAATACCCAGGTCTCACATTACTAATATTAAAAACCATCCTAATGGCCCTCGAGTGCTGCTTTTTCACGCTCGTGTTTATTTTCCAATGCCATCGTTTTTTCTGCAACACTGCCACCACCAATAGCCAGACGTCCTGGTCCACACCTCTCCCTCAGACGTCCTGGTCCGCACCTCTCCCTCAGTCGTGCAGGTGCTCGAGTCTTTAACTGACTCTGTTAGACACCAGAGGCTTTACCTTTGTGTCATTTGTTTGCATTCTAGCTGAGATCCCTTGAAATGGTCCCTCTTCTATCTCAGGAGCTATCTCTGATCCCAAACTCCAAATTTAAGCTGTAAGGCAAACACACCCAATATCTTGCACTTTCTAACATGCAAAGATCATTCAGATCTGTCTTTAAGGTATGTTTTCCTTATATGAACGCCCTTGTTATTCTCTTCTTCCAAAGAAACTCTTCATACCTTCTATTGTTTCCTGGTTTTTCTGTGTTGCATATGAATTCTGCACATACTATAAATTCAAAGAGCACATGTGTTATGAAAGAAAATATTCTAGGACTGTGATTTTCCTGATTTATATATTAATATCTTCAACAACTCACTGAGTTAATGGATTTTATGAAGCAAGTCTCTCAGGTAAATGGAAAAGAAGACATAAGTATACATAAATTCAAGAGTGACATTCTAGCCAACCCTATCATTCTTGTTAAGTGCCCAGGGTGAAAACTGCACCAGGTCAAATGGGAAGACCCTGCCTGACCCTGGTGTGGATAATCAGGTCCTGGGGTTGTGCCTGGGGACAACTCTAGTCCCAAATCACCAAGCTTATTCTATGCAGAGGCTGGAATAAATTAAGCACTTAGGGGAATGGAGACTGCTCTTCTCCCCAGGAGAACCAGGGCTCTATGAGCAGGTCATAGTACCTGCCTTGGGCATGTCAGGTGTCCAGCCAGCTGTGAAGTCTTCCTAGCCTTTCTCAGTTGGAAGCAGCTTAATAGGGCCCATTGTTAACACTGAGAAAGCAGGACCCTCGACTTCAGGAAGAGTTCATTCTCTTCTCACCAAAGACTAAGTGAAGAAACTTCTGGAATACGGACATAACAGGATTAACAATATTACATCATTCATATTTTTGTCAATTAAATAAAAACACCTAATACTCTAATGAAGAAGCATAGTCCAGTAAGTTGTTTCTTGGATTAAACATTGTATAGAAAGCTCTAGGTAATGAAGCAAAGCCAGCATGGCCTATTTATTTTGAAATTAATTGATCCCCTCCATTATAATAAAAAACGTGACCAAACTTTAATAAAATATTATTGTGTGACCAGGTTTCCATGGTATTAATGATATCCAGGAAACAGAGAAATTTGAAGAGGCCACTGACTCCATGCATGGCTTGATCGGGTCCTGGCTGGAGCTGGTTCTAACTGCGCACCTGTCGTTAAGCCTCTGTATTGTCAGCATATGCTGCACGGTGCTATCAGTGTTGGTTTTACAATTAACATTCGTGTACCCTTCATCTCCGTCCAAAAGCAATGGGGTAGATGAGGGTGGCTGACTTGAGAACAGCGTCTTAATGCTTCCCCGGGATAGAGGAGGGGAGAAACTGCCCCCTTCCAGTCCCTCAGCTTTTTGGAACAAAGAGATTGATCAGCAGTGCTGTGCCAGCCTACAGGGCTGGATAAGCAGATGAGTGCTCAGTTCATACAAAGAACACAGCTACGACCTTCACAGCTTTATGAACTTGTGTTTCTTCAAAAATGGCATTGCCATAAATTTGGTAAGTTTAGCCTATCCACCGATGCGTTTATGTTTGATTTTTTTAAGGTATACAGAAATGTTCTCCTACTTGGGGGTCAGTTTTTAAATAAAGTTTTGATTATTGAGGGAAAGAAACAACCTTAAAAGATTGAAACTTAACTGAAATAAGCCCAGCTTAAATTCAAATGCTAAAACATCCCATGGTATTCTAGGTGAGTTACGTCGAATAAAACCATGTGCTTAATCTCACCTCTGTACAGTATGCTTCAAATCTGGCCACCGCATTTATTGACTAAGATATTTTGTGGAAGAGAATAAAAAAATTTGATTGCATACCATAAAGAGCAGCCCGGTGGACGGGCATGTGTGCTCGGGGTTCTGAACTCTCAAGAACAACCGGGATGCTCTCAGTTGCTATAGCCTAGCATCCACACGGCTCTGGGTTTAGTCTTTAGCACAGTCAAAAACTAAGATCCCTAAATCACAGTAACAAAGAGAAAAATAAACCTCTAAGATAACCATCTCATCCAAAAGCTTCCTCAATGTATCCTTAAAGCTTCGGATGGCATCTGAGGCACGATGGCACTCAGGTGATGAAAGAGTAAATCTAGCATTACCACAACTGTCATCGTCTTTAAAATGAGAGCATAAACCATAACAAAAACCAAGCCTGGGAGGTTAAGAGATTAAAGGATTTGAACTGAGCTCTCCATGGTTAAAGTTTCTAAATGAATGCAGTACCTTACCAAGAGGACCTGCTTGGGGCAGGGCTACAGCTCACGGGTACACCTGTCCATTCACGACGACCTGGGCTCACTTCCCAGTATGACAAAAGAAATTTTTACTAATGGTGCTTTAATGACAGAATGTCAGAAGTGACCATGAATACACACATTCCACCCCACACACGAAGCTCTGAATGCCACGGACACCACGGAAGGCTGTCTTTCTAAGCTATGTGTAAGTAGTTCACATAGAATCATGAAAGGCTGTCTTTCTAAGTTAGAAGTAAGTAGTTTACATACATTTTAGGAAGACTTACCATACAAATGAAAATAGCCACATGAATTAGTAGATGAAAAATGTGTTTGCACATTAAAAGCCGCCTTTCTCTCTCCTCTTCCTATCTCCCTACACTGTATGAAGATGTGTCTCTGCCCTTTCTTGCCTGCCTAAGTGCCATCTGACTGGTTAAACTAAAAAGCCTATGATCTATCATAGCAAATGGCAAAATAGTAAGGTGGGGCTTCTGGGCAGAGAGAAGGGAACTCTGGGAAAGAGAGAGACATGAGAGATTTGCCACCCAGACTTGGAGGAAATGGGAAACTGAGGAAAGGCAAGGTAATTAACTAGCCATGTGACAGACATAAAATGGTATAACTGGGCTAGCCTAAGTTAAGAGCTAGTAGGAGAGCAAGCCTAAGTGTCTTCTTAAATTTTTCTAAACATACTTTTATTAACGGTTCTTAAAAGCTTTAACCGCCCCCCTTCTACCCCACCACCCACCAGAGTTGGTGTTAAAGCAAAGTTATTAGAATATGGGGGAAATAGGCCTGTTCAGGGATTGTTCTTTGGAGCAAATTCAATCTGGGTTGTCAGGAAATCAGCAGCTCAGTTCACAGGAGTCAGCAGGGGCAGCTCGATCCACTCACAAACACTTCACGACTCTCCCAGCAGTCCAGTTGGTACAGTCGGGATTGCAACCAGGAATCAGCAGCAGGGCACTACCTAGCAGAGACAGCCAGGCCTAATCGGTCTGAGTCAGCAGAAGCCAGAATCAGGGAGGACGCCAGGAGAAGGCCTCTGCCTTACCTCTCTCAAAGAAGTGAAGATCAGCGAAGATGAAGATGTGAGACCAAGACGCGGTGCAAGCCTCCCACCACTGTCCCTTTGGTCCTGCTTATACCATTTAGACTCCTACAAACATCACGGGTCCTCCCACAGCTCTGGCCTGAATCCAGGGAAGTGCACGAAGCCGCCAGGTCACCTCCAGAAGTTCTTTGGCACGTTCCTTCTCGTGACATCATCCCAAGTGGAGACCAGCAACTCAACGTAAGTGGAACTAGTGCACACCTGTCCTCAGTGAAGAACAGAGAAGCAGAGCAAAGCAAGCCTCTGTCACGTGGTCGTTCACGTGTTTGATTAGCAAAACATCCTTTCGCCTGTGTCCGCCTCAGGAAAACCCCTTCACATGTCTGCCCCAGCAAAACACTATCTGACACAACTGACTTTCTGAAGAAATCAAGAGTTTGCACTTCTCTTAAGCTAAGGCCAAATGTAGTGTAACTAAATATAGGCCTCTGTGTCATTTGGGAACTGGGGTGAGCAAAGAAAGGCCCACAGTTATACCCTCCCTTCCTCCTTTGTGACAGGGTCTCCCTATGAAATGCATGCCAGCCTCGAACTACTGAGCACCTGTATCAGCTTTCCGAGTACTGGGATTATAAAAATGTGCCTCCGAGCGAGCCCAGCGCCTCAAGTTACCTAAAGATGCCGAAAGACGGTAATTTACTGCTCTGTAGTTTTACCTGTCCTCATCTGAAACGTCTACATCTCTCTGGATAACCCCAACCCCACCCACTGGAAGAAGGATGGAGTCAAATCAGTAAATACTAAGACTGTCCTTGAAAGGCAATGGCATACTATTCTCTAATTACAAAGTCATATTTTGAAAATATATCAGTTCTGTAGGATAAAAACATTAACAGCATAATAGCAAGTTCTTAAATTAACTTTGTATGCAGTAAGTACCACACTATACTGAATAGTGCATATCATCAATTACAATTTTATATTGTTCATATTATTTATAAAATGATACCTTAGGAAGATATACACACACACACACACACACACACACAAAGTCTCTGCAGTAGGCACTATCTTTGTCTCCATTTTTAGATAAAAGGAAATTGGAACATACAAGAGTTAAATACCTAGCAAACAGTACTGGTTCGTAAAATGACTAATTTGTAAAGAGCCGAGATTCACATTCGGTCTGTATGCTGACCATGCCATTGGTAACCGCACCGCACTTCATGTCGGTAGTTTTGCAGGGAAAGCTCTCGAGGTAGGTGCAGGTCTCATTCCTGATGCGAAGGTCGGGACTTTGGCATACTTTGAAAAGTCTACTTTTAATTTTCCCTAAAAGATCCACCTAAAATGTTTTAAGGACTAAGACCACAGGACTAAGAAGGAAAGAAACAGTATCAGAAACCTTTACCGAGACATTCCTGATAGGAACTTGACATTTCAAACCTACCAGCTTTTACGACAGATATGTGCGATATCACGGAGGAAACGGAAGTAACAATGTTCATGAGGCCCACGGCAGCACGCGTTAGAGAAAACGGCCACCCCACTCCTTAGGGCTCAGTCTAGGCGCATGGCAGAGAACACACGGAGCCGCTGTTCCCAGCATGGCCTCTGGTTCCTGGCTGTAGGGCTACCTCGCTCATCAGCCCCACGTTCTGCTCTGGGGCAGCTGGTTCTGGCACACCTAACCCTGACCTTAATTCATGGCCAAAGATCGGGGCTGAGGGGCTCATGCTTCATGCTTCTCCCCTGCCATTCAGATTTCACCCTCTCAGTTACTGCGGTCACGAGTCCCTAACTCACCAAACTGCAGCTTTTAAGGAAAGATTTTTTTCGTGGTGGTTGTGGCCCTTGTGTGCATGTGTTTGGGTAAAAATTGTAATTTTTTCCCTTTTATAACTGTCACCATACAGTTCCTAAAGCTCCTTCTTCAGGAAAGTTGAGACACTAAGGCTATTGAACGGGGGTGGGGGGAGGGTTGTTCTCTAGGAACTGCTGATATGCATCTATGTTCGAATAGCGTTCCTTCCTTCCTTCCACATAGGCAACGCCACAGGAATAGCATGAACCTCTCTTGAGGACGAGGGGACAGACGGACCTTCAGGACAGCAATGATGTCTCATTCACACACAGAACAAACTTATAAATAGATGTCACCGGGGCACGAAAACATGCCCATTTGATGACTTTAATGCAGACTAACTACTTTCCAGGACTTTCTCTTAAAAAAAAAAAGTATATTGTTTTACTTGGCAATGGAGGAAATCAAGAACCTATTTTCCCTACATGCTCAGTTGAAGTCCGTCTTCATACACAAACACCGCGTCCTTGTCCTTGTGTCCCACTGCACATGTGGTTCTCCTGGGTCAGGCCTACAGAACACACACTCCTCTGCTCCCATTTGAAATCACATTAAAAGGACAAGACAGGTCATCGCAGAGGCTGTCTGAGTATCCGGTGAAGGATCCCCTCACGCGTCCATCCGACGCTGACGTTACTAAACTGCCCTACAAAGGGATGAACTGTGCCTTCGCCGTGCTCATGCCATGTCTTCTAAAAGTTCTTCTAACCTCTCGTACGGTAAGTGCTGCAGATTTGTCTTAGACACTGGGTATTAAGTCAGACGGAGGCTGACCGTCAGCTACTCATGACAAGAGGCACCCATACTAACCACCACATGACTCCGTGTTTAGCACAGGGGTTTATAATCCATGAGGCGAATCAGCCAAGGAGCAGGAAAATTCCATTTCAGTTCCGAGCATGCGCACTTCCTGGGCTTTCACCTTGCCTTACTATTAAATTCCTCTAAGCAGCGACTTCTTCCTGTGTAAAGGAATAAGGCAGACAGCATAAACTCTGCCGTCCCTCAATGTTGGAAAACTCTACACCTAAGCTAATTAGTGTGAATTTTAAGAACAGACATGATTACAGGCACTTAGGCCCTGCAGTGACTAAAACCGCATACTACGGTGAATAACGGCTACTGAAAAACATTTCGCTTTGGCTCAAAATGCTGCACATTATTAAGAATGCTATCCAGCTACTGAGCAAGTACCTGTACACTGAAAATATTTTTACAGCAAGCATAAACAGTTTGACAGTAATTTGTATCATTCTCACGGGAAAATAACTCCTCCAATCTCATCTTTCTAGTCTGTGTAGCAGTGCCAATTTATAGGCATATAAAATTTGAAATCTCTTCTGTGCATCAATTATAACTTACGCAGCTCCCTGAGCAGCATTTAAAAAGCAAGGAAGTGCAAACAATATTCCGCTTGCTGACATGGTAAAAAATTTAGCTAACATTGCGTTAGAACTTCACAATTTAACTGCAATCAAAGACCCTCTTTTTGAGAAAAGAATGCAACTAAGGTACTAGGTTGGGTGTGTATGTTGGGGTCGGGGGTAAATCCCATATCCTACAAACCTGTACCTGTAATTATCTGGTTTGCCACCTAAGCCAAAGGGCTAGGAGGTAAGAGGCAGCTGTCAATCATGCCCTCCTAGATTCCTAGGTACCAGAAGATGCAAAACGCCTACATTCTATTTTTTTTTAAACAGACACGTTTCAATCTACAAACAATAAGAGAAATAAAATGTAACACGGGAACCATAAACGACCTTGATCCTTAGGTTAGTTCCTGCCTGGAATAGTCAGAAAGAGAGATGAGATCTGTGTAAAATAAACTGAAAATTTGTGAAAGTTCCTAAAGAATCAATAAAAGGAAATCAAAAGGCAAATAGCACATGCTAATTTGCATTTAACTTAGGGGGGAAAAACCTTCTGGAGGAGGCATTCAGAAATTATGTGCAACTCTAGAACTCACTGGGGGGACAGAGTCTGCAGGCGGTAATGCCATGCAGCCGGGTGTAATGGACTAGGGTAGGTTTTTAGGCTATACTAAGACATTCTGGTTGATGTTCACATATAACATTCTTTAATGTAGCCACAGCCTGGTCCAAGTTTATGCATGTGAGGAGAGGATCCTTTCTAAACTGGGTGACCTAACATATTATGTTATCATTCAAACGATACTTAAAACCCAAATGAGAAACTAGGTTTTCTTTGTCCAAACATGATCTTTTGTTTCCCTGAGGCACAAGGCCAAGTGAAACACCACCTGTCTGTTCTCATAGTCGAAAGGCCCGAAGTCAACATAAACTCTGAAAGCCCACAAGTATAGAAATCCTATTTCTCTACTCCCTAATTTTAGATGGCTCTGATGGAATGGGGTTGTGAGAATTTCCCCACAGCAATCATGGCAGTGACAAGAGATGCAGAGGAAAGCAGCTTCTGGCCAGCTGGAGACCAGAGATAGTACAAGGGAGGGAGCAGTGCTAACGGGGCATGCTTGACCACAGTGCACAGCATAATTTAGCTTCTAATTTGATCAGTTCAGAAATCAGGTTGAGGGGGGTCCCTTGGGCCCCTAGGCTAGAACTTGGCATGGGAGATATCCGCCTGAGGGCAGGTTTTCTTAGGGACTATTTGGGGGTTCTGTAGGGTGAGGCAAGGTAAGATTCCTTCACATCTCTCTTCGCATTCAAGATTCAGCCTCCTATGTTAGACCACTGAGTATTCTTTAGAATGTAGCTAATAAATAAACCCAAAATCTTCACCCAATTTAAATTGGACTATATTTGCTTCAGATTGAGAGTGATTTTTTAATAACTTTCTAGGTGGCTATACCACTAGAAGAAACTGCTGGGTTGTATTTTTGCCAACAGACGTGGGTAAGTGCGTGTGGTGCGTGTGTGTGTGTGTGTGTGTGTGTGTGTGTGTGTGTGTACATCACTGATTCTTATATATAGCCATGGGCCAGCTGCAGGCCTATTTCCTAAGTCAGAGGAAGAGTGCTGCCAGCTTTACAGTCAAGGCACAGCATTGTGCATCACAGGGTTAGCATGGTCTGGGGCTCATGCAAATAACAAAAATAGTAGTCGTAAGAAGTCACTGAGACCTTATGATCCACCTCAATGTTCTCAGATCAGATTTATAAACATGGAGGGAGTCTACTTCAGTTCAGCAGAAGTCTGTGAGTGCCTAATACCTTCACACCAGTGTAGTTCTGGTCTTATTCTCTCCGTATTAAAGCTTGCTATCACGTGTTCTCTTTACTTGCTAACTTTCTTACACTAACAGATGAGCAGAAGCAAATACAAAGGGTTACCTTTTGGGCTGCATCCTCCTGGGGTTCAAGCCAAGGCTACAGTGAGGCCACTGATGGGTCTCTAGCAATGAGTACACCATGATGGGGGTGCTGCCAGCATGCTGTGTAAACTCTGACAGGGACACTAGCTGTGCTGGTGAGCGGAAGGCAGAGCAGGACAACACCAGAAATGAGCTGCAGAGGTTACTAAGACCTTATGGATGGCTGCCCTGAGGACAGGGAGGCTCCCAGAGTCCTGGAGTGGCTAAACGAGGAAGACTCAGGACTGTTGGAAATAAACAGGGAAATTCTATAAAAAGTATCTTAGAGTATCTGACACTTTATAAATTCTGTTTTAAAAAAAGGCACAAAATGTGTTCATTAGAAAACATAGTTTTTATTGTTCTAAGATTTAATTATTTTAATAAAACCAAACAAATAAAAAAGAAACAAATTAAAAATGATTTTTGAAAATGTGATATATAAATCCACCTACACAGTGAGAAATGTTTGCATAATAGCCCTCCTGGGACCGTAAGAAGAATCGCCAATTTCCATCACACAATAGTTTTTATTTCCCCTGCTGTATCGATTGCAGACCGTCTCTGCAATGCACGGTTATCCCCAAACCACGACTCTCCACCGATGAGGCTGAGTTCACTGAGTTTCCAGCGCTACAGGAGGCCACGGTTTATGCTCTTCATTGCAGACACTTTCTTCTACTACAGTCCTCTGAGTCAGCCTCACAGCTAACACCCATGTGTGCACACACGCATGCATGCACATGCCCGAGCACACGCGCGCGCGCACACACACACACACACACACACACACACACACACACACACACACACACAAGAAAAGAAGCAAACAGCTGAAAAGTGAATGGGTTAATATATTGGCAATAATTTGTCTCCTTGCTATAATCTGCCCCTTGGCACAACAGAAGAAACCCCCACTCCCCAAGAAAAAAAATCCCTTAGCACAACCATTCAGAGGATTTGCTATGAAAGCAGACTATAAAACTAAAAATCAACAAGGGTCTGTCTACAAAGCTCAGCTAAACATGGTGTAGCGATCTATACTACAATTTTATGTCAGGCAGTTTCAATTTTTAATTAGATATAGATTGCTCAACACTGGCTAAGAAGGCAACTGGAAGCCAGCTACCGATGGGTATTTTTCCGTGACAACCACAGGAAGAGGAACCTTGTGACTATATACGATCTCGCTGGGAACCCCTGTGTATTAAACCTCTGCAATATTACAACACACATCAAACTCAATTATTACTTTTATGCTCATAGTCTATAGGAATTCTTTCCCTATCTAACTAAATGGAATTTTCTAGTTGATTTGATTTTTAAGTGGGTGCGATTGAACTAGGAAATCTGCACTCTCAGAGAATTGCATCAAAGGATTTACGTGTAAAGGAACTCGCTCAACAGTCTGGGTTACTGTCGTGGAGATTTTTAGTTTAAGAATGTTCTTTCAACTCTAAGCAATCAACCTACTTTTGTGCACCCTGGCGGAGCACATGAGCTGAGAGAGAGAGAACCTAAAGGGGGGCTCTGTTAGCACCACTTTCTCATGAACTAGGATTCCACCAATTTGTTCTGGGGTTGTACAGGCTGTCAGCAACTCAGAAATCAATGTCACGTATTCACCTGCTGACAGTCACAGGGTGACAGTATTGTAAATTAAGGGAAGGCATCTTCAAGCAGAGTTCCGTACACTTATTTCTAAGGAATCCATTTTGCAGTCTGATTTATGCTCTTAAAATAGACACCGCACCAGTGTCTGCCGAGACTCTCACAGGTATGGAATTGTCTAATTGAGCATCATTTTCCTTTATAATCAGAGATGTTCCCATTTACCTTCAATCACTTGCAGCCTCAGTTTTAATATTTTCTATACAGTGAAAATGAGTCAAAAGACTTCAGAAATAGTCCCGAATAACATTACTTACTTAAATCTGTATCCACTGAGATGAAAATTACTGAGTAGAAATATGTCACGGTAGTTACCTAACCCCTGAGAGTATCGCAAACGGCATTCCCTGAAGGAGGAATTCATTACCATGATAGATTGCTAAATCTTTCCTAAGCCCAGGATACAACAAAGGTTTTCAAAACAAGTGAAAAAGTGATTGACTGGTAAATTATAATCCTTTAAATATAGAATAACCTTGTTACAGTTTTCAAATTAGATTTTTCCAGGGTGTGCTGCACCTCTCTTTATCCATATTTCCCCAAGAAACTAAGAAAAGTGACCAAAATCAGAGTCAATACAAGTTCTGGTAAGTTGATACCAGCAGCCCATTGCTGTGGCGCTGACTAAGGTGACTTTACCACCCGAGAAACATCTGTTTGAAGGCAGTACAGTCATGCCTCAACTGTTTCCGTTTCCTGTTTGCTTTAAGGCTTTGTCCTTTCTTTTATATAAACATGCACATGATGGACATACATACTTTTTACTTATGGTTTTATTACGGCTAAGGAAAAAAATACTGAAAAGATTTGGGGGAAGTCAAAACTGGGATTTTTAATTTAGAAACATATGAAAAACTAAAAAGCTATCATATACACACGTGAAATGCATTCTAACCTCATAATTATAAGCATCAAAATGAACAAAACAAACAACAATGCCACATCTTCATAATTTAGGAGTTTTATTAACATCAGAATAAAAAATCATTAGTATTTGCATACAATCATACAAGTCGTGCAAAATGACTAAGACTGCAACAGAATGACTATCAAGCCTCTGGTGACAAGTGACATGCCGGAACCCAAATATATCAGAGTCAATTTAAATGCAAACCAAAACAAAAACAAAAAGACAAATTTAAACCAAGTAGTAAAATGCCAGTGTGTGCATACATGTGGGCTGCATACATGTGGGACGCACACAGGATGGAGCAAAACCAGGTTCACTCACAGACACTTTCTGAGTGTTGAATAGTTCTTTCCCACTGCTGTCATGTAGGCTTATTCATTAATGTCTATGTTGATAAATATGAGAGAAACGTTTGCTCTTCCATTCAGTTAAAAATTACCTGTACACGTTGTCAACTGTGATCTGCCTGCACAGTAAGAGTTACAGACATGGGAGTGCTAGTCAGATGTACAGGGATGAGGATCTATAAATGAAATTTATAAATGAAATTAATGGCATCACATTGTGGAGACCTAGCTTCAAAGTTCAGTCCTCATTTTAACCTGTATCTCAGATTTTTTGTTTCTGAAAACAAACCGTACACTTTTTCATTATTCCGGACAGCTGCAATCTTTCTAAACTTGCAAACTGTATAAAAATGATAAGACTCAAGAGACAGGTGATCCGTTGCCTCCGTGTAATTATTAGCATTACTTCTGAGACAATGTTTCAAACAGGAATCAGAACTGGAACACTGCCCAGGCTAAGCTCCACTCTTCATGCTTGTGCAGCAGATAGAATTCCTTGAATGTCGCAGGCTTCTAAGTGATAACTGCTCGCTTGCACACCCACCAGTGCAGTTCTAAACCCTGCTCCAAATACACATGATGATGAGGTTGCAATATTTTGTTATAAGAGTGATTTGCCACACATTCGTAAGTTGTCCAAGAATTCAGCTGCTAAAACCACACATGAACAGACACATGGAGTCCTCACTAACAAGATGAGTATAAATGACTTAGAACTGAGGAGAGGAGGGGAGTCTCTGGAATTGCAGCCCGCATGCCCATTGCTGGTTTTAATAGTAGAATAGAGGCTGATGGGAAATCTGAATGAAGCATCCCATCAAGAAACAGTGAAGGTGATCTATTCCTTTCCAGTAATCACAACTGTGAATTCGCTCGTGTTCTCAGAGACACAATAAACTACATTCTTATCAAATATAAGTCTCACTACAGAGGGAATTTAGAGTAATGATTAGTGAATAATAAATATAATGTTATACCACAAATGTGAAGTTTTCTTAGGCTGTAATAACTATGATTTCATTACAACTTCTGGTTTTCTCCTGTGATTTCTAAAATTTATCTCAATAAATTTAAAGGCTGAATTGCATAAATTTTTTAAGAAATTAATTTTTAGGAAAAACTGAAGGTGTATATGCAACTAGAATAAGTCTAGTGTTCTACTACAAGGCTGATTATGTCTCTTACATAAAAGAATTGTGTTATGTACATCCTAACTGATTTTCGTTCCTTTAAGAGACTCTACATGACTCTACAAATCTAGCATTTATTCAGCATAGACAGCAAGGACCACTGTAGTCTGAAGTGCGCACCTGTCGACATCCAACAGAAACGTATGGAGCACAGGCGTGTCATCCCAGATACTAGAGATGATAGAACAAGAAGATCCCAAGTTCAAAACCAGGCTGAGAAACTCCATGAGCCCCTGCCTCAAAACATATGAATGAGAACGGCTGAGGTAGAACTTAGTAAACACTGCTGGCCGGCATGAGCAAGGTCCTAGGCTCAAGGCCCAGGAGAAAACTATGAAAATCTTTATTAGGAACTATATTTGTACCCATTCTTTATTAACAATTATTACCCAAATATGCATTAATTAACACAGAAAAAGTGATTTAAAAGGAAAAGAGTATAAGTCACACTTTGCTTGCTTGTTCTCCATAACCATAGATGCTGCATGTTTACAACTATTCTAAAATCGTGTAAATAATTTCTCTTTAAACACTATCTTCTTAGCCTTAAAAAGACTTTATTCTCTAAGCAATTTGATGAATAAATTACATGTAAAAATTTTTAACAGTTTTTTTTAGTCAAGTCCAGAATGATCTATACAATAGCTTCCCTCCACAATCCCTTCTTTTAGACACTTCCTTATTAATGGTGGCTTCTAGTACAAAAAAAAAAAAAAAAAAAAAAGAAAGACATAATCCTGAGGCTCAGGAGGGATGGCAGAAGTATCCCCAGCCTGTCTCTGAACACCATCAGAGGATGTTATCAGCGCACACACCTCTACCTTAGCACACAAGCAAAGAATCATTCACGAGGAAGTTACTAGTAGTGTTAGGTATGGTGAGGAAATCTGCAGAAAGTCTAAAGTGCCTCCAGGGAGGAACAAGAATGTCAAACACCCAGCTACTCGGAGGCAAGGACATTGGGCAAGAGTGCAGTCACTCATCACAGCCTGGAGAGCTTCTGGAGGAATCTTTAGAATTCAGACACTGTAGAAACCGTCTGTGTAAGATGATCATCATTAAAGGGTTCTGTTTATAAGAACTGGGGAAAACCACAACATGTTAAAAAGTCGGGGTGCATTTTTAACTTCTAGTGTCTTCTGTGTGTTGCTCTGTTTATGGCTCTAATGCCAAGGGCAGTGCTTTCTCTGAGGGGTGTGCAGCAAGGACCATTCTGCTCTGCTGTAGCATAAACGAACCCTAAATTCTACAGAAACAGAAAACTCCATTTTACTGCTTCCAACTCTTCGATCATTCATTCATTCATTCTTCATTAATTTGGAACACAAATAAAAACTACCATACCAGAGCTATAAATGTTACTTTTATGTGTCTGTGTCTGTGTCTGTGTCTGTGTGTGTCACATGCCTGTGTCCTACGTACATGTGTGTGTCTGTGTGTGTGTATGTGTATGTCTGTGGTTGTGTGTGTATGTGTGTCTGTGTATGTCTGTGTCTGTGTGTATGTGTATGTGTATGTCTGTGTGTGTGTGTGTGTGTGTGTGTGTGAGTGTCTGTGTGTGGTGTATGTACGTGTGTGCATTTCCCACATATGTGTGGTATCTTTGGAAATCAGAATAGAAAAGTAGACCTCCTGGGCTGGAGGTAATGGACATTTTGAGCTGGGCGGCGTGAGTGCTGGGAACTAAATCAGGTCTTCTGGAAAAGCAGCAAGCACTCTTGCCTGCTGATTCCCTATACACTACATTTTCAATCCCTTAAGAGCAACACTTAATTCTGAGATCACTCTGAGACAGAAGGAAGAGAATCAATAAAAGAGGGAGGAAGGAAGGAGGGAGGGAGGCAGAGGGAAGAGAAAAAGGACACAAAAGGCTGTTAGCTGTATAAAGACAGAGGAGGAGTGGAGAAAACAAAGAGAAGAGAAACCACCTTAAAGTGGAGCCAAATGGTGCTATTTAAGGTAAGTGTGTACTGGCTGTGGAACCTTTACTGTTCTTACGTTCTCTGCTCCCTTTCCTGACCCTAAGAACGATTCTTCCAATGTGTTGGCATACACAGTATTCTGTTTAGAACGTAGCAGACATTTAGGAAGTGCCTAATAATACAGCACACCTTCAAGCTTAAACAGTGTGAGTTTTAGGAATCACTCTAATGCTCTAATCCTACGGGGCTGGGCACGAAGCTGCTGTCTAGAGCCTAGGACGTTGTCTTTGCCAGGCAAGCACTCCCTACAGATCTCCATCACCAGCTCTGCTGCCCTGCAGAGCTAAGGAAGGCGATGCTCAGCCAGGGCTGCCGCATTCGCTCTGCTGAAGACACAGAAATGCTGCACTGGGCAGCCTATGTTTTTATCATATAAAAATATTATTTTTATCAAAAATAAACAGTAATCCTCAAAATCATACCATTGGCAAAATAGCTAGTCTTTCTTATATGACCATAATAATCAATTAGAGGAAAACTATATGGAAGAGAAAGGAAACTAATAAATCCTTGCATTTCTGATAACGTATGTGTAATAGTAAATGCAGAAAAACCAACAGTGACTCCCCAAAGGGTACTTTTTTATTATGAAATCATTTATAATGAAAATAATGCTGTCTTAACTTCCCCTAGTGTCTCAGTCAGGGTTTCTATTCCTGCACAAACATCATGACCAAGAAGCGAGCTGGGGAGGAAAGGGTTTATTCAGCTTACACTTCCACATTGCTGTTCATCACCAAAGGAAGTCAGGACAAGAACTCACACAGGCCAGAAGGCAGGAGCTGATGCAAAGGACATGGAGCGATGTTACTTACTGGCTTGCTCAGCTTGCTTTCTTATAGAACCCAAGACCACCAGCCCAGGGACAGCACCACCCACAATGGGCTGGGCCCTCCCCCTTGATCACTAATTGAGAAAACGCCTTACAGCTGGGTTTCATGGAGGCCTTTCCTCAAGGGAAGCTCCTTTCCCTGTGAGAACTCAGCTTGTGCCAAGTGGACACACAGAACCTGCCAGCCCACCTAGTTTAGTTTTATAAACTTCCTAGCTTACTTCCATGTCTGCTCAGGTATTTTAAAACAGGGAGAAGTAAATTCAGAAATGATAATTTTTAATGTAATTAATTTCCCCTCAGTGCATGGAAAACTGATAGCTGCAGCCTTTCCAGCCCAGCACGGGGGTGGGGGAAGAAGGGCATAACTGCAGCTGCGGGATGCCTCCGGATGAACAAACCGGCAGGAGGAAACTCCCAGCGCTGTGCGCTCTGAGTGTCAAACCACACTAACGTGTTCACCGCCCAATGCACTGCTGCTGTCCTGCCCCACTCCCAACAGCCCCTTCGCCTCAGGGCACCCGTGGCTCTGCAGTGTTCAGGTGGGGCCCTTGGGGTCCTGTGCTTCTGCTGCGCCAAGCTTATCGCACACCTCCCCTCTGTCCTGAGACCGCACACTGACCCTATCTACAAAATCGTCAAGAACTTAGTCATGTCTAATGTATTTACATTTTAATGGTAGCATCATCATCTAAAGATCTTTATCACTGGATGGTTAAACAGAAAGCAGGGCTGCTATTTTCTTTCCTAGGACAAAATAATTCTTTGTGAGCATGAACATACACACACAGAGCAGTGATATATCTACATGCCCAGTGAGTGATGGGATGAGGCCCAAGGGTGAGCATTCCATGGCTGGGCCAGTCCAGCTGGCTCCTAGCTCTCACATGCTGTCTGTGAAATTAGCAAAGGTGTGGAAGGGGAATGGGGCATGCTTCCGAGGCTGCTGGAGCAGTCCATTTTTTCCCCTTTCACAAAAAGTTGAAAGAGATGGCTTCTTGAGGGATTCATCAGGGATTCATAAGTGGGAGGGATTCTGGGTGGGGACCCCAGAAATACTGATGCACAATCTACTCTGCATTCCTGGGCTTTTAACCTCTACACTGAAGAGGGTAAAGACGCTGCAGGCCTCTGGTTCCTGGTGCTCCCTAAATATCTAAGTTCTTGTCAGCAGTGACATGAGCAATCTAGATGTTTCCAGTTTCTATCTTCTTTCATAATTATCACACTGTACACACAGCAAGAGCTTGAGCCAACCTGGCCTATATGAGGAAGATTTGAGGCGGGAGAAGGGGGAAGGACAAAGAGAAATGGATAAAAGCCCTTGTTCTAAATGATAATATTTGTATCTGGCATCCCATTAGCCTTGGGTGTTGAGTTCAGGAGCAGAAATTCAATCAGTTGCTCTAATTTCTGTAATAAACTGCACATCTCTGATCTCCCATAAAAAGTGAACTTTCAAATAAATGTTTTGGGAAATACTATCACAGAGGGAAAGAGGTAAATTCTAAACTATTAACCCCTTCCTCTTACACCATCCAGAAGTCGATGCCTCCAGCACGGTTTTGTGAGCCATGAGCAGTATTAATGCAGCGGTAGCGGTCGCACGGAGATGGCTGCCGCTTCACATAAATCCTCCATGTGCTGGGCAGCGGGAGTCTCTTCAGCCTCCACAGAAAACAAGGTGACAGTGAGATTAACTTAGTCTTGTGAATAAAGCTCATCTGTGACACTTCTGTGAATGGCTGTTGCTAGGAATGTGGTCTAAACTCACAGAGAAGCTCACGCTCCTGTATCAGCCCAAAGAACTGATTCCACCATCCCAAATATTTTAAACACAATGATAAAGAGAAATTTTAATAAGTCTACCATACTGTTGATAGCATTCTGAAACTAGGCTTTAATCTATTAATTACTGTGAAAGTACATGGCCGTTTTCAGCTTGAATTGCAGCAGCTGGGAGAGATCTGCCCTCATATCTTTCCCTTGTGGAGCAGCAGAGGAGGCTCAAGAGACAGATGGTAGGGCCCTTCCTTCCCATAGGCCACGTAAGGGGTAAGCAATTGTGGTGAGGGCTCTCCTCAGAAGTGGAGGTGCCAGCATGTCAGCCTCTGCGAACTGTCAGTGCGCAGCCCCTCAGGCTTGTCCTTATTGAGGTGGGACTCACGCTGAGTACCTGTCTATGTGTTGACTGGGGGACTCTGGAGTAGTGCAGCATGGCCGTGACTTGTCCAGGCTTCTGTAAACTATCTTTCAGTCACCAGCCTTGCACAGAAGCCCTGACTTGGTAAGCCAGCACCTTCCCTATGTGGTAAAATAGAATATGTGGAGGTGTAAATAGAAGTAAATAGGAATAGGTAGGGAGAAATGATTACATTTATCTAATACCCAAGAAGCTAATTTTGATATTCAGTAATATCATCTAATCTTTTAAACTAAGGGTAATAAAAGCTAAAAGCTAGAATGATCACAAGTCTATCTATAGTCTTGTAAACTTACTTCAACCTGAATTTCCTACGGACCGAATACAAGTCAATCAGAAAAGGTCTTGAAATGTCTTTTCACTTTTAGGGGAAGATCATTGTTTTGAGTGTAATTTCTTCCCAAAATACTCTGTTTTATCCTATGGAAATTGGTTGTGTGCGCTGTGCCGCGGCCGTTGGCAGCCCACGACTGGATTGTCTACACTGACGGATTCTGAGGATCAACTGGTGTTCTTGTTTGCAGAGCAGGAAGAGCCTCTGCCTTGCTCTCTGCCTCCATGTGGGCACCTGCTACTTATCTCTTCAGACACAGGACCCACACCCGTGTGCTCTCAAAAACTGGCACGACCGCCTACTAGTTAGCACGCCTGAGAGGAAAGTGGCGTGGCACTGTCAAGAAAGCTGCCGTACACGGTAAGTGCACACTGATGAGATTACTTAATTATTCCAGAACTTATCACTGCCCAGCAATTATCTGCTCCAGAAAATGCACTGTTCGTACAAAGCTTGCACTGCACATCAAAGTTCTTAAGTTAAAAAGACAGAATTTCCAGACAGACACTTCAGTAATGTACTTTGTCCTCACAATAAACACTTCAGTGTGTCCACATATATGTTTTCACATAAAGTGAATTCAGATACAGGGGCGAAGTAGAACACCATATTTAACTCTGATCCAGTGAAAACTGGAGGAGATACGTGATCGTAACTACCTGTGCCCAGACTCCTCATCATCAGGCATCTACCACTTCCAAGATCAAGACCCATGCACTCTAAAACTAATTACGGCGCTGGCCTTGTCCGGCTCACATCTGGGCCATCAAGCTGGGAGACTCTGAGTGTAGCTTCTGCCGTTACTAGGAGACGACTATGCAGTCCATGACATCACTACAAAGTCTCCTGGCAAATATCGGCTCCTCTGGCTCCTACTCTGTCTGCTCTCCTCTGCTCTAATAGGTGCCTGCAGAAAGCTGTGGGTGTCCTAGAGAAGAGCACACCAACTGGCTGTCCAGTTCCAATAATCAGCCCTGAAAACAGACATAGAAGGAACATTGTACACACCACACAGGTAACTTTTAGGAATATATACGTATATACGCATATCTGTGCAACAAAAAAATGGTGAAAGCAGAGGCCATAAATTTGAAGGAGAGTGAGAGAGGTACATGGGAGGGTTTGGGGGGAGGAAAGGAAAGAAAGAAATGTAATTATATTATAGTCAGAAAAATAAACTATTTATGGCTTTGGGGAGATGGCTTGGTGAATACATGTGCTTGTTGTGCAGGAATGAGAATCTGCACTGGGATCCCCACACGAAAATCTGATCGTGGCCACGCACACACACGTGTACCTATATTGGCAGAAGTGCTGTGGCTGCTCACTGTCAGTTCAGTGAGGATGCTAGCTGGTCTTGCAGTCCCACTGATGTGACGGAACACCATGGCCAGAGCAACTCCATAGGGCCAAGGCAATCATTCAACTGGGCAGGAGCCTGTGGGAGGAGCTAACACAGAGGTCATGGAGGGCGCTGCTCTCTGGCTCTCTGGCTTGCTCAGCCTGCTTCCTTATAGAACCCAGGGCCACCAGCCCAGGGATGGCACCACTCACAACTGGCTCTGCACCCCTCACAGCAGTCATAATTAAGGAAATGCCCTGCAAACTTGCCTACAGCCTGAACTTACGGAGATATTTCCTCACTGAGGTTCCCTTCTCTCAGATAACGAGCTTGTGTCGAGGTGACAAAGACTATGGACTCTAGCACCCAGAGTCCTGATCTGGACTCTGCACTGACACGCAGAGATGGACACACCTACACACAGGCACAAAACCTGACTGCTCGTTTTTAAATTTTAAGTTAATCCCATTTTTTCTAGAATATTTGGGTTTCTTTTATGTAATTCCTCAAAGCAGTTTCCAGAATGCTGACATTTAAAAATGCAACTCAAAAGGACAGGTCTGTTTGCACAATTGAGATGCTACTCGGTAATTTTTCTGAAGTTTCCTAAATGAGGGACGGCATCAAGCAGACAAGGGTAGGGAGGTCAGATGGGGAAGACCTGTCTCCCCTGCAAACTGCACAACTGGCTGTATGTAGGGAGGAGCCTTAACCCCAGCCCTACTCTTGCCCGGGTCTGGCTGGTCCCTCGTTGGCTTCAATGAGAGTACAGGTATGTACTCCCTGAGGAACCTAAAGACCTATTCTGCAAAATGGATGTGACGACTACACCTAAAATATTAAAATCTGCACATCTTGAAATTTTTAAAAATCAGTGTGACAAAGAAAACATGCGGAGTGATGCTCCACATAGAAAACACTCTCCGTGGTTTCCAACCGGAAATGCAAACATAGAGAAGATACAAAGACAGCATAACCTCTCAGTCTCGAGGATCTAACCGCCATGCTCTGCTTCTAACTGGGCAAGACAAAGAAGCTAAAAGAGAGGGCCCTCGGGTGACATCAGAGCAAAGGCTTACTTTATCATCACATGCCTATGTGTGCTGTCTTATACTCAGGTAAAGTGACCTGTAGTGGTATGCGGAATCTAAAGCTCCTCCCCATTTCTGTTTCGCTGTTAAAAAAGTGTAGGCAGCTCCAAGCTGACGACACTCACTTGACACTATAGCCACTGGCTGCAAACTTACTTAGCAGCCATGGTGTGCTCTGTAAAAATCCAACTGTACACCAGGAATATGTACATAGACATGCATGCTTTGTTTTCATACGACAGGGTCTCACTCGGTACCACTAGCTGGCCTGAAACTTGACATAAACAAGGCTGGCCTAGAACATGCAGCAAATCTCCTGCCTCCCGATCCTGGGAATACACGCATGGGCCACTAAATCTAGTTTAAGTCATGAATATTTAAAGAAATGCTCTATATCTTTTAAGAAATGTTTAATACTTAGAAATAGTTTTCAAAAGTATCAATTTTTGGCCCATCAGTACACAAACTCAGTGAAAGCTTTTGTGTGGGCTTTAGGCTGTGTGGAGAGTGCGCACTTCACTGACTAATGACTAATATAGCGGGCTCTGCTATGTAACAGACAAGGAAACGTCTCCCTTGACCTGGAACTACAGGGCAGCACAGAGAGGAAAAGAGGACAGGTAAAGTGCACATTTTCTCCTCGGGCTCAAGCACAGCCTTGAGACTCAGAAGTCATTCTAGCGCGTCTTTATGCTCTTAATAAGTTACTTCAGACCTTCTACCTATCACCCACTTGGTAATAACTGACGTCAGGCAAGAGGATGCAATTAAAAGCAAACTAATGACTAGAACTCATCACTGGTCCCAAAGGAACCCAAGAGTACACAGAAAGAGCCACAAATGGCCGTGATAGCTATGATGTGTGCATGGTATAAAAATGGCCATGGTGACAGATACAAAGTGAACATCGAGTTGACCATCCAAAAGGGAAAAACTGCTTCAATGCACGGATCTGCAGAGGGGCCACGTGAGCAGCAGAAACTGAGGTAAGAACTGCCTCGGACTTACCAGCTTTTGCAGACAGAGCATACATCTCCCCTCCTACTGAGAAATCGTTAATACTTAAGTGAAGTGATGCCGTGGAAAGAAGGATGTTTACAGGCACAAAACAGGTGCGGGGAGACTCACGCAGGTTATACACTGGCGTATCTGAATGGCAGGAGGGAGGCAGGTGCCTAGGTACCGATAGAGTAAATGCTGAAGTACCTAAGAGTGCTCCGAATAGTGAGTGAGTTTGTGCACAGAGACACAGCATTTGCCAAGTGTAGAGTCGTCCCACCATTCTATCATCTACAAATGTGACTTATGGAACGTGATGGCTGTCTTATATAATCCTGGCTCACGGCACCCTCAGTTTCAGTTTCAATCAGTGTTTCCTGCATTCTCCCATGTAGCTGCTGAGCTCTGCTGGAGGAGAAGCAGCAGAGATGTAGACGGGTGCCATGTTAGCGTTATGCCTTCGAGCACACAGAGCCACTCAGCGGTTCTACATTCTGCCCCTCGGCTCCCTCTGCCACTTCCCATAGGGCTTCCAAACTCTAGCTCCTGACACAGGAGCCCAAAGCCAGCCCCTCTCTGCCTCAGGCCTTTAACTCAGAACTTGATTAGCTTCAAAGAACAACGAAGGGGCATCAGGCCTGTATTCTCAAAGCTTTCTGTCCTCCACAGAAGCCGTTTAATGTTTAATCAGTGCAGCTTGCCATCATGGAAGAGGAGAACATTTCTTCTCCTCCAGGCTGATGCTTTCTGACGGCCCTTACTCCTAAGCGTAACCCCCAGCCCCCAGTTCCATCGCTCCCCAAACGCCTTCCTCTCCTTACACGGAGACCTGCCATTTTCGAATCTCCATTGCCTCAGTCTCTGAACACCTTCAAGTCTCTCACACTTTAGGAAGTGAAGCAAAATAAGACTGCCTCTCCCGCTAGGTGGCATGAGGCCATGTTTTACGTGCCTCCTTGGCTCTGCTGGGTCATGGTTCTCTCTGACGCTTCTGGAACCTTCTTAAAATGTTCTCTTCTTTCAGTTTCACATAACAGGTCTCTCCCTGACACTCTAAAAATGCATTTTCTGCATTATCTCTCCTTCCTCTGCCCAACCTTTATCAACAGAGTTTCTTAGTTTTATATCAAGGCCCTCACGCATCAGTCTGAGAAAAAAGTACTAACAGTCAGATAGACGGACGGGTGGACGGGTGGATGGATGGATACTATACACATACACATATACATACATACATACATACATACATACATACATATCCTGTCCTAATGTCTGGCTCAAATTCATCTCTCAATTTCTACACCTACAATCAAACAGCAGGTAGAAGCAAACTCAATGGTGTACCTGTCCCCAGATCAAGATGGCTTCCCTTCTTATTCAGTGTGACAGCTACTTGGCTATGTCTTCTGACTTCCTATAGCGAATCATTAATTGTATCTTCTGCCCAAATGGTCAACTCCTCATTCCCAAAGTTCTCTATTTCTGACTTAAATTTAAACACCGTTGTCTCTTGCCTGGACAGGGTCTCCGCCCTTCTCCCAGCTGTCTAAAACTTGCTGTCTCTCCTCCGTTCAGCACTGTATGCAGACTGGCTGCTCTCCACCTCCTGTGTCATCACTTACTGTGTGTCCTCTACAGCAGTGACCCTGTTCTTCCATGCACTGGACTCCCTTCCAGTCCCGTCCTCCAGAATGCCACCTTAAAGCAGCAGGAGGAATTCTCCTTGGCCCTCAAGTCCCTGGTGCAACATTCTTCCCTGCTGAGTGAAGGTACCTCGGGTTCCTTTGACTGCTTATTCCACCACACAGACCTGAGAGCTGGGCATATTCCTTTAACGTCTGCCAGAATGGCTAGACCTTGTAGACTTCCTGAAGTTCGCCAAGCATGGCAACAATGACTGTGTGTGTTTTATGACACCAGAGTCTAAACCACATTCATGACACTGTAGGAGACAACATTTTTCTCAAACCATGCCCAGGCCACTGTAGGAGACAACCAATGTTTCTTTTTGATAAAAAAAATAAAATAAAATAAAGCATGTACCAATTTTTCTATCCAGTAGCTGTCCCACACATCAAGATGAGTTCAAGTTACCTCAACAATTAATTTGAAGCTATGAAAGTTCTCGAGGCCATTTCTAAACATTTCTGAACTACTTACTGTATCAGCTGCCTGAACCCATCTCTAGTCAGTTCCTACTATTTGCCCTCAAACTACAGACTGCAAGCCCAACAGATTCCACACTGTTGAGAGCCTCCAGGCATGCGCTCGTGGGTCTGTGAGCCTCCAGCATGCATGCTCAGGTCAGCATTCCCTCCACCTGCAGGGGAAGCAGCCTCATCCTTAAAGCTGCTGCTCTGACATCACTCCTGCCTGAAGCAGGCCTGACCTCACCACTCCCATCGGAGGCTGTGCTGATGAACCTGCCTCTGGCTTGTTCCAACTGATCTTCTGAGCTGCAAAAGCCTCGTGAGTTTTACTTATTTGCCAAGAATGCATCTCTGCTGCTAGAATCACAGCTCCTCAGAGTGGGGGCTGCAATATTTATCTCTAAAACTCTGGCGCTGACATGCTCGTGTGCTAGCAGGATGAGCAAGGGGAGAATCACATAAAACACAAACATACACACACATTTCCGTTCCAACTGGCATTAACTTACCTACACTTAAAATATCCGTTCCCTCCATTCTTACTGGTCTCGCTGGCACTTTACGAACAAAAAAGCTACATTCAAATTATAATTATTTGGAATTCTGTGTTTTGCTTCTCCTGTAATCTTTGTGGTTGTTGTTGTTGTTGCAAACAGTAACTTTTCAAAGGCTGTTTAGAGAACTTTTCCCAGTTCCTGCAAAGAAGGTTCTTAAAGGGTGTTTAAGGAGCTGAATCTGGACAGACACGGTGATAAGGCACAGCTTGGATCAGTGGGCCCGAGGGTGCTCCCTGCCATCCATCTTCCTAAGCAGCCCCACTCTGGATCTCGAGCACACTTTCTTTGGTACAAAGATGCCATCTGTTTCTCAGTAAAGATCAGTTTGATTTTGTAAGTAGCAGTAATAAGTAATACTAATAATCACTGCATTTAAAACTAATTGAAACAAGGAACACCTCAGGGGAGTGTTGACTAGGGAGTGGAGAGGATTTCTTTTAAACTGTGAGACAGTAAAATGAACTCCAGTGCTCACTGAAGAAAACAAGACATTGGAGCTGTCACTGCACAGACTCACTCAGATTCTAAACACACTCTCCTGTGACTGTGTCATCATGACAGCATTCACATATACATGCACAGAACGCACAGCTGACACATTCATTCACTGGCACGGGGCTTTACTGAGGATAAGAAGTAGAACCCAAGTACCTCCCCAGGCCACACTTCTTAAAACAACCAGACAGGCGGACGAGTCAGACCCATCTTCTGATGGCAGGCTCACCTCTTCCACACATTTACCAATATCTGCACCAAAAGTCCCTCCTCATTTTATCAAGATAAATATATAAGTATATTTGAAGCCCAGATAGCTTTAGCAGTCCAAGCCAGGTATCTCTACTGAAAAAACGGAAGGTACTTCCTTCTGTTTGTGAACTTGCTTTCTATGTGGGGCAGGCGAGCAGGAGGGGAGGGGAGGAGGAGGGGAGGAGGGGAGGTGGGGAGGAAGATGGGTAAGCAGGAAGGCAGGAAGGCAAAACACTATTTTCTCAGGCCCAGTCTGATCCTGTCAATGGCTGCTTTTGCAAGTTGTCCTCATGTGAATTTTGGGCAGAAAAAAAAAATAAAGCATAAAATCATAAAATTCTCAAAAGCTAGTAAAGATATTGGGGGATTCGGGAGAGAGTAACAAAAAATCCCAAATCAATGGAAATAACTTCAGGTTGAAAGTCACAGGAAGAACGTCCTATGCACAGCTCTTAGGAAACCTGTGTTTCTAAAGCACAGCAGAACCACCGAGCTGTGCACCTTAGGAAGCCACCCTTGTTCTGTATTTCTTTGGCATTTGTTCCAAACCAAATTAAGATCCAAAAGCAAAATAAAAGGTTTTCCATTTGAGCACTTCTGAAATAGGAAAAATCTGTTTCCTTCCACCGTGCACACTAAACCCTCCAAGAGCTACTGCACCTGCTCCTGGAGAGGGCAATGCTGGTAAGATGTTAATAAACTCCTTCTACAGAGACCGAAAATGACGTGGTAATTGACCTTGCGATCACGGACACATGCGCACGCACACACACACACACACACACACACACACACGGAAGCATTTTTGTAACATTAAAACACCCTCGTTAAATCATTTTGTCAATCAGAGGAAGCAATTTTCCACGGCTAAAAATATTTTAAATCTGATATAAGAATAAAATTATATTAACATGCCATGATGCATGGGCTTGGTGACTTGCCAAGGGTAGATGCAGACGTCTGCAGATTCCTCTTTCAAAGATAATACCAAGCATTCCAACATTTCTAATTCGCAGTCAACTGCTGTAGGCAAAAAAGCTGTTCCTAGTAATCCTGTCCTGAGATGTATTTTAAACCACTCCCCAAACATTGCTTAAACTATGTCTCCATGTACTTTTCCTATCAGAAATTTCTTTAGCACACAGAATCTACTGACGTTCTCTAAGTAAATGAGTTCAAAACGTGACTAACACTGACAAAAAAATATCTGTTGGTCTATTCCACCTTGAGAGCACAATAAAAGAAAGCCTGACTCTGAATCTTCACATCAATAAAAATGAACATGATTAACAATTCAAGTAAATTAGACTTTCACACTGATCACTGTGAATTTGCCTGTATTTTAGAAAACAAATGTGGTAGAAAAGAGTAGGACTTTAAATGCACTGTTTTAATTCAAACTCACTAGCACCAAGAAATAATGGCACCAAGGAAAACAGCTGTTTCATTTTCAGAGTTTCCCAGACTTTCTTAATTAAATGGTAAACTAAGACCCATTTTTCTATAACCTGGCATATTCTAATTAATCACACTTGTCAATGATGGACTCAAGACTACAATCTGATTTTTAAAATGGATCTGAAGCTTGAAAGGTTTAGGCGGAGCGTGTAGTTCTGGAGCAAACAGCTTCTGAGGGAAACTCGAAGACACCAGTTCAGTCCCTGCAAAGAGGCAGTGGGGAAGGAGGGGCTGAGGGTGGGGCTGGGAGCACAGTCCTAGTCGGAGAGATATGATACAGAACAGCTCACTGCATGCAAATGAGGATCCCAAGGTAACGAACAGAGCTGCATTCTACAGAGCCAATAGTCATGGAGCACTTGAGGCTCAGGACTGTTAGAACCAGACAGAAAGTTTATTAACCAATGTCAAGGCGCTGTTTGCTCTCCTCCCCAAAGCAGGGTTTACATCCGCACACTAATATAACTCACTGGGCAGTCTTTTTCTCGTTGGCTTACGCTCATCTGTGAACACATACATTGATAGTATCTTACAGTGATTGCTATAGGAATATCAAGGCTATGAAGTAAGTTATACTTTAGGTTCTAATTCTACAAATACCAAGTTTATCGTGTGGGCAATAAGAGGCACTGGGAATGGGAACTGTAGACGGTGCCTCCATGGTTCCTGTGCAAAGGGACCCCAGGGCTCATTCACTGCCCACTACAAACATGCAGCTCCTTACAGTCTAGAAACCACCATCGTCATCCTCACAGGCAGAGAGGTGGCAGTAATGTAGGGCCACAGCCTGTACCCCAACAAGCTCTGTTTGGCCTCCATCTTCAGTAAGCCATTTGGATGCCAGCAAAATGCATGCAGAAAGTGGAGACTTACTCGGCGTGGCAAAGGGACAGGGAAGAGGAGGTGGAGGACCCCTCAGCCCAGTCAGGGCTCTAACGGGAGAGGAGGATAACAGCAGCGTATAACTAAGCAGCCAGTGTCATCAGCGTGCAGCCCTCCTAGGAACTGCTTTAATTCCTAGGCCTCCTGTGAGATCAGTTCCTTACACATCAGGCTGACAGGCTGTGAACCTTCCCCGGAGCTGGCTCCACCTCTGCTTGTCCCAGGGAAGTCTCCTAGGGAGATAGCAGTGTCTTGGGGTCCAGTGCCTCAGTGCTACGGGAGGCTCAATGTTCCTGTAGAGTGTGTGCGCTCCTCTCAGGCTGGCTGCGTAAGGGAGCGAGCGGCACAATAGTGACTGCTGAGCACCGGAATTCAGCCCCATCTGAAAATCTCCATTAAGCTGTCACCTCTTCGGTGCACAGAGAGGGTGGAGGTCGGGGACTTGTAAACCCTCCGATGGAGGTTAATTTAATCTCTGGTCCCAAGGGTGATTCTGGGTGTCCTGATTGTCCTACTCCCACCAGCACATGCCACTGTCATCTTAAGTGTCTCTCCACCTCATACTGTTTCTGGCACTCTATGCCTGCTCTAGTCCCAGTAGTTCAGGCAATCCAATCCACTATCTTGGGAGCAATCATAGAGAAGCAAGAATTAAAGTGTCTTTGGATTTTCGGAACTCAGCTTTTGCATTGCAGTAACCTGGCATTCAAACCTCAAGAATGGTAAAGACTGAAGAGCCCCAAGACTCCTGCTTGGGGAATCAGCCATTCCTTTTATGCTCAACTACCTACTTTTCCCCACCAGAAAAATCAAGCACAGGAGAAGCTGCATCCTGCTGTGGTCCACTGGAGAATAAATAAACCCCAAAAATGCACTGGATGAGGATAACCATGGATAGGGGGCAATGAAGCGCCATGAAATTGCACACACACGCACTTCCGGCAAATGTATGGGCAGTAACAGGACAGACGATCATATCTGTGGGGGAATAGTGTTAAGTATGCAAGCCACAGGTTAATTACTGTATGTGATTAACTATGCTGCTTGACATAAGCAAAGTAGCCACTGAAAAAGCATAGGTAACTTGGCAACAGTCTAACCAAGGACTGTGATCTAACAGTTAATGTCATAACAGTTAGATCAACTGGAAAATGTGTGATAACTTCGTAGATGTAAATTTGATATGTTGAAAGTCTGGTGAATCAGAAGTCACCTAAATGCAAATGGGGATGAACTATCTAGTTAAAATTAATGTGTGAGAGAAAAGGAAAGAGGGAAGGAAGGAAGGAGGGAGGGAGGGAAGAGGGAGGGAGGGAAGAGGGAGGGAGGGAGAAGGAAGAGGAGGAGGAGGAGGAGGAGTGAGTGAGTGAGCAGAAAAGAAAGATAAGCAGACAAGCAACCATCTGGAGTTAGCACTACAGCACTTGCCTAACACGCACAAGACACCAGCTTTCACAGATAGCGAAGAAACATACATGCACACAGCACACTGCATCCACCCACCCACGCATGTGCGCACACATGCACGCATACATAAACAAACGAAGGCTGACAAATACTCTATAGTGTTGAGTTGGGCTCCATTGAATAGCCTTGGCTCTGTCTTCCCCAGTCCTCCTTTCCTCCCTAGGCTTGCACAGCCAGCCCTCCCTAGGCCTCCTTCCCTCCAGATCTCCTCAGTCCTGACATCTGATGGAGCTCCTGGTCTCTTCCCTTTGATGTGTATGTGCAAGGCTTGCTGTCGGTGCAGATTCTGTGGACCACTTAGCAGGGACACCCATAACGCCATGGGCCCTCACAGCTTTCTCCCGCTGGCCTGCACCCCTCCTCCTTGGCATACGTGGCACACTCACAGGTAATTACACTCTCTTCCCTACTGCCATGGCAGTCATGCCCACCGCCTGACAAGCACCAGGGTGTGCTTTCCTTTAGTGAAGCTCTAAAAGGCATCAGTAGAGAAAGGGGATCACCACGCAATGATAAACCTTCCTCGGCTGCAGGAACTGGATTCTAGAAGTGAGAGACTACAGCACAGACTCAGTGCAGACAACTAGCACCACACGGCAGTGGGAAGACACTGTTCCCATTCCCTGCTGACCCAAAGTCCCCAGACTACGTATGAATACAGCAAAATGAAGACTGCAACGCTGACAGACATGCAAATTCATGCTAAAACGTTCACTGCGTGTGTTCCCAGCACCTTCCCTGACAGGAAAATCTTTTTCAGTAAGTGTCATTTTAATAGCGATATCTAGATATAGACATATCTAGTAATGATCACTGCAAAACGTACTAGCTCTTCATTAAATAGAAAACCAAACACTCTTATACTGTAACATAAAAAATATCTAAGTAAATGAAAACGCTTCAAGCCAACTCAGAAAGTAAAAACTAAAATGCTAGTTCATTTTCTACCCTTGTGATTTGAAGCATTTAAATCAAGCCAGCCAGAAATGACAAACGTTAGCAAGAGACTCACCGTAGTGAAGCAAAGGAGGCTGTGGCCCCACCCTAACCTCATTCAGGGTCCCCACCACCCATGGAACCCAAACCACCGGGGGCCCAAGCTGCCTGACTAAAGGGATACCCTAAAATTTTAATAAGTCTTAGAATATATTTTATCAAGTAAAGCGATCCGTAGAGCAGTAGACGAAGTGTGGTTCCTCCGTCTCAACAGAGATCAACTGTACTATAGAAAATTACAGCTACAGGTAGTAACAAAAACATGTAATAAAGCGCGCCAGAATGTCTATGGTGAGGCAGACTGTAAAACTCTGAATGTTTGCATCCTAAGGATACACACACTGGTGTCTCAGGAGGTCTCAAAGGACACACTCACAATAAGGGCCAACTTCACCCTCTACATTAGCCTGTGTAATTCTTAAAGCCGCCACGAGGTGGCAGGTATGGTGCAGGTTCTGGATAAGTATCTCAAGGAGACAGGTGACAACGTGAACTCTATGCTGTTGACATAACCTTAATGCTAAGTCTGCGCCTGCCACTGGCCTTCCCTGTGACTCTCAGAACTGAGGCAAAGCAGAGGCTTCCCACTTTGGTGACGATGAAGTCAAACCTCAGCTACCATAATTAAGGGTTCCAGTCTCTCTTCTCTTCACATCATTAGGCTGTGGCTTAGGCAGTGTTTCATATTCGCTGACTATGACTTAGAGGCATGTTTATCTCGTTTAATAGATGCCCTGTTGATGAGATCTACGGCTTCTTTACCTTTTCCTTCACTTAAAGTAAAAATCCTACTATAAAGGCCTTATATACAGAGTAAACACTAACTTCTTGATCGCTCTGTGTATACCTTCTACCAAGTTAGGTACTGCAATGAATAAGAGATATCCTGACATAAGGTTTGTGGGTTCAGTCATCCAGGTTCAAATCCAACCATTCTGTGCCTTGAAAGGAGCCAATTAATCAGTTATATTTGTTTACCTTCATAGGGAGAAAGAGAATTTCATCACACAAATGAAATAGCAGCAGAGTAACTGCTGAAAATTACTGCCACACACAAACATTTAATGAAGTATACCAGCTTAGGAACTATTATGGTGGTACGCCTTTTCCTCGGAGCCTATCCCTTGTGGACCTGTGGTTTCTTATGACTCTGATGCCTCATCCCCTAGGTTGATCTAACATTTAAGCTTCCTTAGGTTCCACGGTGAAGAGCACTGACATGCGCTAAACATGAAAGAACCTTTACTACCACTGGCGAGACTTCAGTCCATGGTAGTGACTTCCTTTAAAGCCTGGTCACCAGCTCTTCTTCCACAGCAATCCCCAAATCACACCCAAGCCGCCTTATTTCTACCTTCTCCCTGCGCTGTCTTTCCCTTCTCATGGTAAGACACAAGGAAGTATCCACTGATTTAGCAGGAACGGAAAAGAATCCCCAACTTAAAGATATCCTACATCAACTAAGTGCTTCTTGTAGGTGGCTTGTATTTTTTCAAATATTCCTTTTATATTTGGAGGCATCAATCAATGTTCAATGCTGCTGATAGCCCTTCATCATTTTCTCTTGAGTCCGGGTCCCTCCACTTTAGATGAAAGACTTGATGCTTGTTTCTTTGCTTTTTAATTTTTAATTGTGAAACATTGCAAACCAGCAGAAAGTAGGCAGAATCTGTATCCAAGAGCCCCACAGAAGCACATAACCTGTTAGTGCCTCACTTCTGCTTCATTCTTCTCTCGGCATGGAGGTTCCAAACATCCTGTCTACATATTCAGCATATATCTCCTAAAAGCACGCTCTTCTTAGGGTCCATTACATATCAGTCATGACCAAGACAAGTAAATGACATGACCACATATATATGAAGTGCACTGCCACCAGCCCTATCACGTTCTTCGGCTTTGTTTACAAATTTACACATGGCCAGCAACTGTTGCACTCTTTAAACTTCTATTCTTGCCTTTGATCACACGGACCATCTTAAAGTCCTGAATTGTCTGACCGCAGTCCTGTGAGGAAAGGTAGACCAACCATTTTGCACAACAGCCTGTGCTTACCA
Organism: Rattus norvegicus; assembly: GCF_021556685.1. Lineage (NCBI taxonomy): Eukaryota > Metazoa > Chordata > Mammalia > Rodentia > Muridae > Rattus > Rattus norvegicus. The sequence goes on from NC_141542.1 coordinate 118,129,658, forward strand.
CAGGCTTGCCTCTGAAGGGGAACCTCGCCCATTACCGGCAGTGATGTAAGATCATCTGATTAGGATGATGTGCCAGACCTCTCTATTGAAAGAGAATTGTTTAGACCAGTTATGGGGATATATAAAGGGAAGGAGAGAGGAGGACAGAAATCCAAGACCAGCCATGGCTACAGTAGCAAGTCCGAGGGGAGCCTGAGCTATACGAGCCCCTATATGAAGCAAGCATTATATATTTCTTACATATAGTATATAATATTATGTATCACTTTACATAATGGTTACCTCCTGACTTCTACAGCACACGCTTTGGTACTGCTTGCCTTGTGTTCTATAAAAAGGAAGAGGAAAGCCATCCGAACACAAGCAGAGCTATGCTAAGCCTGTAGAACTTGAGCCCATCTGTCTCTCTTGTTAATAAAGAAAACTCTTAGCTTCACAAAATGATGGGAAAATCTGTCAATCAACGTCTCAGCTTGTCTCCTGCAAGATTTGTACCAGGTTGTCTGTCACATCTCTGGTTTCCTCATTTGTGGTAGATCTTACTCCATCAGCTCTAATGAAGCAAACTACATAAAATGGTGAAATAAGGTTTCTATCAAAAACCCTTGTTCCCAAGTCGGCCGTCAAGAGGGCAGTCAAGAAGAGTAGAGTCAACTGCAGACACGGGGGAAACTGCTGAGAAGGATCACTCTGACAGTGGAACTTCTAAAGACATCCTCTGTGACCGAGGCACAAGTGTTACTGGTGGGACTCACAAGGGATCTTCCTATTGGGCACAGCGCAAAGCTATGTTTCTATTTCCGTTATTTCTTTGGTAGAGAGCCTAACAGGCTTCCTAGTAAGTGACCTAGGACAGATCGGTATGAGTTAATGCTCCCAATAACGAACACAGTACGTTCCAATGGCATTTATTCCCAATGACTCTGAGTTCATGGTTGAAAGAGGTGAAGGAAACAGCCTTGCACAGGAAAGCCTGGGCGTCCAGCAGTCCTCACAATGAGAAAGGAGCTCTCAGTTCTGCCCCCTGAGCGATGCCTTCCTTTAAGGAAAGGAACTGATGAGCTAGCTGTCAGGATTCGGAATTCACACGGACGGCTAAAACCTAGGCACGGAAGTAGACATAATTCCATGCACTCCCCCAGAAGAATTAATGCAAAGTGTACAATTTAAACAGGTAGCAAAACATTTCAAAATCAAAATAATAATTTACCTATGTTTTAAATATGCAAACGTCCATTGCAAAAAAACAGCAACATTTTAAACAACAGCAGGCAGTTCCCCAATCCAGGATCTGAGGTGCACGTCATTAAACAACCATCTCGAGGTTCCCCTGCTGTCAGGCACTGAAGTCGGCCATTCTGAGGCATTTAAGCATTGCCTTTCAATGCACGGCACAAGTGTCATGTTTCCATGTTTTTAGAAGCTTTGATGATCGATCTATTAGTAACTCTAAATCTGTGAGATATTTTGATAGATGTAACTAAGCAACATATAAGTTATTCATCTGTTCCAATTGTCCATGAATCATCAGAGGCAAAAACCATGTGATCTTCAAACTAGGAGAGCTGGAGAGAGGAAGGAGATGGGCAAATCCAAGAAAGTAAATAAGAAGACCCCCTGAGAGGGTCAGAAATGATGTCCAGGATGAAGTGAGGGAGACAGGCTCAGCTCAGCGTGATAGAGAGTCATGCAAACAGTGAATGAGAGGCTGGAAGGGGAGATGGGGATGTTCTCATCTCTGGGCACTGAAGGACTTGGTCTCTATTGCTGCACGAACCCCACAACCACAAGGCAAGGTGGGGGCAAGGCTTGATTTGGCTCACACTTCTGTATGGCTGTTCATCTGAAGGAAGTGCAGACAGAAGCTCACACAGGGCAGAAACCCAGAGCAGGAGCTGATGCAGAGGCCACAGAGGGTGCTGCCTACTGGCTTGCTCCTCATGGCTTACTCAGCTTCTTACAGAACTCAGGACCGCCAGTCCAGAGAAGGCACCACCCACAATGAGCTGGATCTTACGGAGGTATTTTCTTAATTGAGGCTCACTTTTCTCCCATGACTTTAGCCTGTGTAAAGTTGACATAAAACTATATAGCACACCCATGAGGAAGACAGACCAGGTCAAACCTAGTTACTGTGCTCTGCTTTGACAGCAGGAGGCCTGGAGACAAGACAATAAATACAATTTTCATGATTTCAACAATTAATCAGACACTAAAAAGAATCCAATCTCCCATTAGATTGAGGAATAAAACAACCTACATTTTGCCACACCCCTCTATCAGCCAGGTGATCTATCACTACTAATAATGCTCATATAAACCAAATTAGTAGACACACACACACACACACACACACACACACACACACACACACACTTCAATACATATGCACCCAGTCAGCCATCTTTACTATAGAGCCTAGCAACCACTGATCAGAAAATTTGAATACTTCAGAACAAACATAAGTATAGATCCTTTAAAGTTTTTTTATTGGAGTGGTGGGGACAACACGTATCAACTGCAGTGTTCTAGTTACTATTACTACACAAGCGATGCTTGGATGGGCACCAAGTGGTCTGACGCAGATCTCAGTAAACTCTGCAAACAAAATCTGGACTCAAGCCTCGGAGAAACCAGGATAACTTACCATATTTTAAAGGCATCTTCCTGTGATCTTTCTTAGAAAACAAAAACAAACCACATATTCCTAAAAAGGATAAGGCAGACGGTTAGAACTGTCTGTGCTTCCAGCTAGAGGTTGATACAAATTTTAGTCATGGTTCAGTTGGCCTTCAGGTAAGCAGCCTGAAGAGAGGCAGGCAAAGATCCTAGAAATAGAAGAAGCTTTCGAATTACGTGAGCCTGCAAACATCCTAATTTCCTAGGCTTTCATCCATAAATGATTATTTGTAAATAAAGAAAAATATTCTATCAAATTCAGGTCCTAAGCAGCATCAGGATAATTTATTTATGACTTAAAAAAAGTTTCTAAGAACCATGTATAAACACTTTACATTTTCTGGTTATGTTTCATTGTATTTAGTATCATCTTCTATCTGTGTTTTGTTTTCTGAATTGAATTCATAAGATTAAAAACACTTGATATTTAGAATTTCCAGTAGATTATAATGAAAAGGACAATGAGTAGTTAAGGTAAGAATGAATTGAAATTAAACTTCAATCAAAAGACAATCCATGCAGTTCTGATTAGACGACCTTATAAGGTTCTTTAAAATTGGGTGTATACTCTGTATTCCATAGGTTAGTATTGTTACAACCGATAGCTTTACTTCTTGTAACTGCTAAGAAAGTATCCACTAAGATGTTTATGGTGATAATAAGCAAGCCAGGCCACCAGGCCACACCATCATCCTGCTCCCACTGCCAGTCACCGGTACCTGCAGTACAGAGGTACATCTGATTCTCTTGGCTTGTGCATTGCCTTGTGCCTAGGTGTGAGATCACACATTTAACAGAGAAGGAAAAAATCCTTAATAAGGGGAAAAATGTAAACATACTCAACTTAAATATAAAATATACATCTTTATTATCAGTTTGTAATTTCTGTACATTAGTGAGTGTAACTAAGTATCATTTGTATATCTTTGATATATTCATGGGAAAATAAAACAGCACCTTTTATGTAACAGGACCTAAAATTTTCTGTACTAAAGATGGTCAAAGGCTATGAAGAATTACATTTTACCTGGAATCAAGAAAACCCCACACACATACTTTTACCTCAAGTAAGGCAATTATAAATGTGTTGCTATGAAAACTTAGTATCAACCAGTTTCCATCCACTTTAAACAACCACATAAAAACATGTTTCAAGATTCACTTTATAATTCTATCTAAAATGAGCTCCTCTTAAAATATATTTCTGGGGTTGGGGATTTAGCTCAGTGGTAGAGCGCTTGCCTAGGAAGCGCAAGGCCATGGGTTCGGTCCCCAGCTCTGAAAAAAAGAACCAAAAAAAAATTTATATATATATATATATATATATATATATATACATATTTCTAACTTTACATCAAGTAAAGAACAAAACACACAGACCAAATAAATAAATAAATAAATAAATAAATAAATAAATAAATAACGATAGCAGCAATTAAACTCCTGCTCTAATCCAAAGTTCCAAGAATAACAATTTGTTTCTAATGCAAATATGTTAGCTCTTTTGCATGGCAAATAGACACTGAAAATGTAAAACAACATAGTACAAGAGAGTGGAATTATACAAGAACTGAACCAAGTCTGCTAAGACTAAGTTATATCCTTACATCTCTAATCACTGGTTTAAGTGGTCTAGATTATTTAAATTTAGAAAGGATTCCACTGAAGACTTATTTAACAAACATAAGAACAAGAGTCAGATCTCGCTATTAGATATGCAAATACCCACACCTGATAACACGCATCATCTGAGATTCCATTTCTCAGGTCATGCTCTCTATGTAAGGCACTGAGCAAGCTAGGAAGGAGAATGAGCTGGGGACAACATAAGAATCGGTTATAATTATGGGAAACCTGTTTCTAAACTTAATTTTTTTTTTCAAAGATCATTGGAAAGGGGAAAGTTTCTCACCAAAATATTTTTCCATTCCAAATAACTAATTTTGTCTGGCTACATGGGATATTAATACAGTCCTGTTAAGAAATTGTTCTAACATTCTAAATTACAACTAATATCTTATAGAAATCTAGTCATGAGAATATGCAAAGGTGACACTACAGAGACACTCTGGTTTCAATACAAAACCTACAAGGAAAAAAAAAAATCACGAGTGCCCCGCTTTAAGAACAGTTTTAAGAACAGTCTATGGAGACTCAAAAATAAAAAGAATGAATTTAACTTTCATTTTTCTTTGAAATAAAAAAATTAAAAGTTATAGTGAATTACCAGCTTCAGCATTTTATATACAAATTGATTCATAAGTAAGAAGTACCATATTTTAATGCTGGCTACTAAGTGAAAGAAAAGATAAAAGACAAAACTCTGAAGGCCATGATTTTGTGGTCAGAAGGAAAAACTAAACCCAGCTGGGCGTAGCACACCACGGCTCAGTGTTAGGCAGAACAAATGGACCAATTATTTCTACAGACGGCCTCTGACCCTAATTATAGACTGGCAACTTTCTTTAATAGTCACTGCTGCTATACTGAACTTAATGTACCTGCTTTAAATAAATGAAGGTTAAAAAAATAGAAAGGGAGAAAGTTTGTAATAAAATCACAAAACAGCTTTAAGGAAAAACTTCCTTAAAGTTCTAGGAAATACAATTAAATATATTAAATAAGGAAAGGCAAAACCCCTAAGAGTAGAATCCTTTTCAGATGTTATGATATGCTTACCTTTAAAATCTTTTAAATTCATAGATAATCATCTATATAATTATCAAAAATTGTGTTAAGTGACAGAACAAGCTAATTATGAAGTTAAATGTACACAAAGCATATTGTCACTTCTCCGTAACCAGTTAGGAAATACTGAGCCGTCTGCAACACAAGTAAAACTATTAGATATATAAAACTGAAGTTAACACCAATTGTATAGAGCTTTTAATTAAAAAAAAGAAAGAAATAGCAACCTCAAAAGAAGAGGGGCTTAAACCAGTATGTATGTAATCTATGTCTTACAATATTTCAAGTATTCTAAACTCCCACAATAAAACGCTCACTTACACGCACTAACATAGCCAGGTGCTCTGGGGTCTGCTGAGTGACAGAGAGATGACACAACCCTGGACTACGTCAGAGCTGGACTGACTGACCCGACAGACAGGACTAAAGGTCCCCAAAGCAGTCCAGTCTCACGTGTGGTGTGGCAAGTCAGGATAAAGCCAGTGCTCACACGCACCAGTGAAATGCTTCCGCCCCCGTTTGACTCAGACTGCACCGGGCTGCCGAAGGTTAGGACAATCAAGAGAGAAGTCCTCAGAGTAGAGACCTGAGACAGAGGCATCGGGAGGCCGAGACAAGAAAGCCTTGGAAACTTGTTTCACTCCTATACTTTCTTGAGTGCAGTCAGCGCTGGAGGACGCAGACAGTGCCACAGCAGCAAAGAGTCTGTAGCCCAGAGAGTCCATAGGCTGTACGGAGCCAAGGAATAGGGTCCAGGAACACAGGGCAGTGTGTGCCTGGTACATGAGTGGTGGAGTCCCGTAACTTCAGGCTCAGGATGCTAGCAGAGAATAAAGACAGCCAGCAATGACACTGAACAGAAAAGCCTACAGTGTCACTGTCAGGGTGAAGGTCCATTCTCAGATCCCACTCACTTAGGCCAAACTCAGCCCCATCCCTGTCGGGACAGGGCACAGACCCCATGAATGGCATTCATAGCCTCTGAGGTGAAGTTGAGGAGACTATTTCTCCTTCGCTCTATACGGAAGCACAGAGACAATGGACCATCTGTTAGCCATGCGCAGTCCTCGGACTCAAACACGGTCCCTCCTCCACAGCTGTCAGAGACGCCTGCCGATCACAGCAGGACGGCCAGCATGTGGAACTTAACCCGAACAGACCAAACAGCACATAGAGATACTGTATGGTAGAGAGGTTCTGACAAACTCCCATAAAGGGTAAAATTTAAAAGAGAAATTATTCCCCATTATATCTTTACATGCTACACCATGTCTTTTTTTTGGGGGGGTGGGGGGTGTAAATACAGGAAGCTATAAAAGTAAAAGCAGTCAGCCTAGACTCTGGGATTACTTCTCCAATCACGACAGGAAAAGTGTTACAGAAACAGCACAGCAATGAGACTCCTAGATACCACGTCCCTACAAGAAAACAAAACCATAAAACTAACGCTCAACAGGTCCTTTCATTCTGTCAATGGCACACAATGCCGGGCCAGCCAGCAGTTGGGTGGGTTTATTTCTACCCACAGTGGAGAAGGTGCACCACAGCCAGCTCCTGGGAGTCACACTTTGGTAGCTGCCTGCCCTTACCTCTTCTCTGCCGCACCGATGGTCTGTGGTAGGCTAAGTGCACTGTAATCCCAGATTAGATTTATACGCCCTAGGACACAGCTACAGCTGATGAACAGTGTTAATTAGACATAATGGGCCTTAGCGTTTATACGAGTAGCTTTGCCCTGCTTTAATGTGCAATGCCTAGACTGGCCTTTCACTATAACTCTGACTACCGCACAGGAAGTGGACAAGACACCACTTAGCTTGTGAAATAAGGAGTGGGGGAGAAGCACTCAGTCATCAGCTCTGAGAATGGAAAAGTGGAGTCAACGAGCTATCAAAAAAAAAAAAAGTATATGGTTGACTAGACAACCAAAGACCGAAATCCTACAGAAAAGCAGTGGCAATCCCCCAACTGCAGATGAAAACTGGACAGAGGCAAGCTTTAACCAGGGGTCAATTTTTGGTAAAGCTAGAGAAAACGGGAGAGAAGTTTTACTTCAACAGATGAGAAAGTCCTTCCATAACATGTAAGAGAATAAAGAAATGATCAGAATGTATAATGTAGGGGACTGGAGAGATGGCTCAGCAGGAAACAGCACTGGCTGCTCAACCACACGGTGGCTCACAACCATCTGTAATGGGATCCGATGCCCTCTTCTGGTGTGCCTGAAGCAGCTACAGTGTATTCACATACATAAAATAAATAAATAACTCTCTTTAAAAAAACATGTAATACACTGTGTAATGAATGGCTCCAATGAAAATTAAAAAGAATTAAAAAGCATAAGGTAAGAAGATTCGAGTGCGATCCAATGCAAAGGAAAGGGCTGAGTGACTCGCAGCACTCCTGACTGACGGCTCTTCCCCTCTTCTCTGATGCTCTGTGATGCAGACAAGCCGTCCCTTGACAAAAACTGAACAAACGAAGCCAAACCGTGAATTCAGGATTCAAAACTAAACAATCTTACATTTTGTTCTTTGTTGTTTCTCTGCATGTCCCTGGCTATCCTAGAACTCACTCTGTAGATCAGGCTAGCCTTGAACTCTAAGATCCACATGCCTCTGCCCACCCAGTGCTGAGATTAAAGGAGTCACCACCACCACTGGCAACCAGCTTAGCACGGTCAGGAAGTGTCCAGCTAAGGTATTTTCCTAGAACAACAGAAAAACAAGTCAAGACGCTCTTCAAAGGAAGTTTAAAAAACTGATGCAAAATACAAGAAAGGGAAAAAAAATGATACACTTCACAAATAAAAACAGGTCCCAGGCTGGCAGAAACCTGTGACAACCATTTCCTTTACAACTTGTGTCCACGGGAATACCCTGACTACGTTTTTGCTTTTACAAACATGTTCCTCACACGTTCATTGGAAATAATTAGAATGTCCACCAATAAGGGAATGGCTAACTGTGCTACAGTCTTCCGGGATGAATGACGACACGGGTCTGTGGCCACTAAAACAGAAAGGAGTCTACGTAACAGATCACTAAGCAATGGATCTGCCTGCAACATACTGCACCAGTGGACAGCCGCACCACGAGATGGGGAAGCCACAGGCGTGTGCACACTATCCGAAAGACAGTCTCCAAAGCACCAACAGTTTTCAAAGTATTTGCTAAACTAGTCCTCAGACGCTATTCCGCTACAGAAAACCAAAGGCTGACCACAGCACCAGCTCAGAAGGGAAGGGAGAGGCTGAACGAAGTCCACTGCTGAGATGCAAGGTAGGGCGGGTACAGCACGGCGGCACTTAGGTTCCATTTTCCCCACTATCCAGCCCCAAGCAAGAGGACAGCCACCAAATCACATGTGAGCCTGAGTTTCAAAACTGCACGATGAAAGAGGAAGACGGGATGGCTGTCCCCAGGTCTCCTCGCGATCCTCTGCGTCTGTAGGGACGATCTGGAGAACGCAGCAGGGATTCGGCATAGCACAGTCCAGCAACTGCGCACAGCACTTACCCCAAATACCAGTCACTGCAGCTACAGTTAGTGACCAAGAGAGATGACACACCACCCCAAGGGGCCCCGAGAGACCCATCGCTGTCCATGAAGAGCTCAGTTCCAAAGAGTGGACAGTAGGCAGTCCCCTTACAACACTTCTCTACACAGATTTCTAAGACATGCCTATGATCTACCTGACATTGTGGTATTTCTACTTCTGCTGACAAAGACCCAGGGAAAGAGCCAAAGGAGACTTCGTGATTGCATTCCACTGTTATTCAGATATATCAATAATCAAATCTGGGAGCTGCCAATAAAAACAGAATAAACATCATTAGCATTTTAATAAACCTTCAAGCCACAGGGCAGGAAAAACAGAGCAAGGCAGAGCAGAGGGAAATCAGCACATGCCAGTCTCACCTCTAGCAGTCTGCCCTCTGGCAGTCCATGGTGTCCTGCCAACCCGCTCTGCACCACTCCAGGGAGACACCTCTCTATTTCAGAATCTCTCATAGACCGCCCCATGCTCTGTCTAAAGGGTATGCTGCAGTCTTGGAAAAAGAAAAAAACCCGAGCGTAAGTAACCTAATTTTAAAAATACTTTAAGAAAGCGCTGATCTTTTGGTTGGAAGAAGCATCCTGAAGTCAGACACGGTGAGAAAGGGACAGTAGCACCAGCAGCAGGCTGGTGTGGGAAGATGGAGAAATGAGCTGGACTGTACTGTCGCTGCTGACCAGATCCTGGGACACCAGACATGTCAAACCTAAGCTTACAGGAAGACAAAGTAAATAGGAATTAGATCGTTTTCTCAAACCAAATTGGAAGGTTTTTTTTTAAAGGTGCTTTCTCAAACATTTTTAATTTAATTTACTGTTTCATTAATTTGTTATGATTATGTGCATGTGTGTGCGCAGACAACCAAAGTGTATTTTTAAGACTATGATTCTTTAAGATACAGTTGGATAAAAAATATCCATGTGAAAAACGTTTTTTAAAGGATGTTACTATTTATAAAAGGGTTTTATTCAACAAAAATTTATAAAGAACATTACTGGTTTGTAAATATCTATTCATGAATCTGCATTCATTTTTGTGCACTTATTTTGAAGTCAAAGGGATGTTTGTGGAGGTATAATGAACACATCTGGCTGCCATGCTTTCCTAAGATGATTATGGACTCTTCAACGTCACCACGTGTTACATTAAAAGTAACCTTCAAGAGCCTGCTGGTGTCTTCCCAAAGTTAGATTTAAGGCCTCTCAAGGGCGGTGTCCACCCTGTCAGTGGTGATACAGCAGAGATGATGAGTGATATCACAGAAGCCCCCACTCTCGGAATGAACTAATGGTTCATGAGCAAGGTGCTTTTGAAACATGATTAAGCCTCCAAACATTTCACTGAGGTGGGATCCCATTACCCCGATCATTAGACAGAACTCAAATAAGTTCACCAAGGTTGTACAGTGAATGACCCTACAGGAAAAGGCTGGGACAAAGCAGCAGAAGCACAAAGCATCCCCTCTCTCAACTCCCATTGTGAGTCCCACTCATCAGCATTCAGGGAAGAACTCCTGAGTAATGTATTTCCTTGCTCCAAGTGTATGTGACCTTCTCTGGTGGCCACTGGCAAGTGTTTGCCAAAATGTCACTGACCAAAAGGCTCCTTACAATGCCGTGTTTTCTAAAATGAATATGTCATGATTCAGATGAAAATGTCACCAGGGGCACTGACAGTGCAGGAAAACATTCTGTGGATGCAAGGAGAAGATTCAAATTAAAGGAAGAAAAGTACCAGGGAAAATGTCATCAGTGGCCGTCAACAAAAACGTCAACAGAATATTGTTTTAAAAAAGAGAAGACGCAGCTTAAAGGGTGGGAAGTCAGCCAAGAAGCAAATGCTTTTTACTGAATTAGGAGAAGAAAGGCTGTTTTTACAAAGGCTTGTCTTCAGGAAAAGGACTCTCTTTGAGAGGTTAGACTGTTGTTGTTCCTGGGGAAGGGATGGGAGGAAGGAGGTGGGGAGTGGATGGGAGGAAGGAGGGAACGTGTCTAAGCACCAAGGAGGAGCTTCTCACATTTGAATCCCAAAGTTACTCATTTTCTCATTTGCATGTCAAAATGAGTGATATAATTTGTGAATGTCAAAAGTACCTTAAGAAAAATTAAATAGAAATTGAATAAAAATTACGCAGTGCTGCCCTTAAAAGAGAAAGTCAGAAGTTGTTGATTTTCCCTCTGTGCAGGCTTAGAAAGTTTCACCTGTACAAACAGTTCAAAGAACCCAGCCAGATATATCCATTCTTTTGAAATTTAAAGCAAATAAGAAAAGAGATGATCTCACTGAGCAAAGGACTTTAAACCGGGTCTTAGGAACTTTAGTCAAAATGGACTGTGCTTGCCAATGTTGCTACTGAAGCATATGACTGTGATTAGGTACTGAAAAATTAGTTTTTAATATTCTAGAATTTTCATCTGTATATGACTGAAGCATTCTAAATAATGTTTAGAGTAAAGGTTTAATAGAACTTGAAAATATATTAAACATATGTAAACTATCTCACAGCTGTCTGAGAACGAGTCACGGTCTGCATTAAGTGCTCACAAGACAGCATTCTTCCAACAGCAGGCTGGAGTGAACGCAATGCTTAGGGAGCACTAATGTGCCCCAGTGCCCTTAGCACAGCCCAGGCCAATGTGTGTATGCACTATCACGCACTATTGATGTGAGCATACAGAATCAGTCCAAAGAACCAAAATAACATGTCAGTGACAAATCGGTACATAAAGGATAATCATTGGAATTAACCATTACACGCATCCTGTCAGTGGGGCAAGAATCACAAGGCAAATGTGTGCACAGTAAACAGCAGCTCTCTGTACACAAAGCATTGTGGCCTTGCCCTGTTCATAAACAGGGGCATTTTCACAATGGGAGACGACCCATCCTGTCCAACTCGAGTGACGTCTATGTGTGCCCCAGTCTGTCGTGATCGTGATGGTGTGGTAACACGTCAGGCCCTCTCGTGCTGCCAAGCTTCATGGGCATGTCCTCTTAGAGAAGAGTAGCAGACAAGCGAGAACACCACCCCCCCAAGCTCCTCCACAGCATAATGACATCTAGGCACTGTGAATAAACTTGTGAAAGAGAAATCTTAGAATCAAAAGGAAGACACATGTCAGCTTAAAAAATATAAATAACTTCACACTTATAGTTCTGGTGAGATCATAATGTTCAAAGTATTAACTACATGGTAATATGGATTTCTTCAAAGATCATCATAACATAAATTTCTGGAGGTTGAAGAATGAAATGGGACAAAAAAAAATCAATAAGGAAAGCATACGTCAGGTCAGACTGCACCCATGCCCTCACACACACACACATTTATACCACCATACTGTCCTGTAGAGTCCATGGACGGCATCTTTAATTCTTCCGTTTTGGGCTACAGAGCCCTTAAAGGGCACCCTTCAAATTAGCATAGGCATTCTGCTCAGCTTACTGTAACATCCTGCATTTCCTGTCTGACTCCTTTCTTACCTTGAACACAAGCCTATGCTCACTAGGTTGGACAGTCAATCAATCAATCAATCAATCAATCAATCAACCAATTATCAATCAGTAAACAGTTTCTGAGATTCCAGCTAAATGTTAGAGGCTTTGGAAGAGTCACAGTTCTTATCCACAGATTAATTCCAGTGCTGCCATCTATATGGTAACATATGGAACTCAAAATCTATTTCCATAAAAATTAAAACTAAAAGAAAAAATATTTTTTTCTTCTCCAAAAACTAAACAGAGTGTAGTATCTACTTATTCACGCCATCCACTAACCACCATTAGTGTACTTGTATGTGTAATTATATGTGGACATGCAGTAGTCTTGCCAAGGTGTATTGCAGGGGTGGGGGAGCAGGGCAACCCCAGGTATCAGTTCTCGATCCCAGCCTTGGTGGAGGCAGGGTCTGCTGTACACAGTTCTCCTGAATTAGCTCCCTCTCTCCCACAGCATCCTGAGGAGACAGATGCTGACACGACCACACCTGGCTTCGTATGGGCTCTGAGCATTCAGCCTCAGGTCGTCACGCTTGTATAGCAAGGGCTTTTACCCAGTGAGTCATCATCTCCCCAGACCAAAATTTAAATTCTCAAAATACGTATGCACTCTCACCTAAGCATTTCTACGCACGCCTATGTGCAATGTAATGTAACACAGAGTACCCTGGTAATTTACTAGTGAAAATTATTACTGGGAAATTATTAATTTTTTCCCTCAAGAGAAAATAGAAACAATTCTGGAAACAATATTTCCCAAAAAAGTAAGTGTCCACATTTTCATAAGAAGCCATGCAGGAAATGTTCCAGGGCTGTAACCTATAGTGGCCCTGTGCAGGACTGGACCCCTTTGTCACTGGTAAGTGGGGAGACTAGCAGTGATGCTCAGGGCACACCCACCCCTCCGTCTGTGCGGCTTGTTATTGGAAAGCACAGATGATGAAGGCAAAGCTGCGATGTCAGGAGGCCTCAGCCACGATCTGCTCAAGAACACACTCTCCCATTCTCTCCATTTCCTCCTGGCCTGAGGAAAAATACTGCGGGCCAGAAAACTGGTTTTGCTACATATAAATTCCAGGATTCATACTTAGCATCTTTCGTTTATATAGACCCACGCTACCCCCTCAGACTCAGGCCTGGAGGAGCCAAACAGCTGCTTCTTTTTCCAGTGTCTCTTTAGCTGACGATGTAAGATTAAAAACGCACAAACTACAAGTAGGGTTTACTTCCTGGACTACGTACTGACCACCATTATGCTGTGATGACATTTACCCAGGATGCTGCTTACTGCAGCCAACTCTTGCTATACTATAAGCTTAGGAGGAGACAGTGCCTTAGTACTAGTCAGGCACGACCTTCAGAAAACAAGACCTCTCTGCCTCAACCTACCTAACCAATAAAATGGGGCGCAATGTTCTCAGATGAAGACTCAAGGGGTGACTGCTGAAAAGATAAAGAACGATAAACTTCTGAAACTTCATTCATACAATGTAAAATTTTTAGCTTAGGACAACTAGGAAGCATCTTAACCATGAAATGCTGTGTAACAAACCACACCCAAATGTAGCTTAAATAAAACTTTACATTCAGTCACAACTCTGCAGCCCAGATATGTGAACAGGGCTCACTTTACATTCTGGCTATAAGCACTGGATGGTCTTCCACCTTAAAGAGGTCTCTCTCTCTCGTGATCAGGTAAAGTGGTCCATACCTGGGGTTCTCAACCTTCCCAGGCAGTGACCCTTTTATACAGTTCCTCATGCCATGGTGACCTCCAACCACAACATTATTCTGTTGTTAATTCATAGCTGTCAGTTTGCTAACTTTGAATCATAATGTAATGTAAATATCCGATATATGGGTATCTGATATGTGATCCCCATGAGGGTCCTGAACCAAAAGTTGAGAGCTGCTGGTCTGTGCTAACAATATGCTGATAGCAAGATTCCAGAGGTGAGCAGAGATGTTCTAAGGATTCTCGAAGTCAACTCTACTATGCCCAGTGCAGACCGCAAAGGCATAAAGACACTTGCTCACTTCCGAATGGAGAAACGGCTAATGTCATAGTGCATATTGAAGTGCACATACAGGTAAAGTCACACAGAAGGGCACATACAGGTTAATGTCACACAGAAGTGCACATACAGGTAAAGTCACACAGAAGTGCACATACAGGTTAATGTCACACAGAAGGGCACATACAGGTGAGGAGTCTGGGGTTACAGTCTGCAGAGCACAGGTGAGCTTTGGTAGCTCTGTCTGACTATATCTGTCTATCTTTCTACCATCAGTAAGTACAGGGTTTGGGGTCTGAAAAGGAAACAGAAGCGTTAACTTTCATCTTCTGTCATATGGAGCTACAGTACTTGGCTGCCTCAGTGGTAAATTTCTAAAGATGTGCACAGTCCGGAAACAATAACTGATACTATCACTGGGGTTGGGTGGGTGGGTGGGTGGCAGTTGCTTTCGTGTCTAATAGTCTTCAATCTTTTATATTTAATCGAGTATATGTTTCTGTTTCCATATTTTCCTCTTCTGATGTGTTTTACCTGCACATATGTCTGCACCATTTGTGTGTCTGGTGCCCGGGGAAGCTAGAAAAAGGCATCAGATCCTCTGGAAGTGGAGCTACAGATGGTTATAGACTGCCGCACGGGCGCTGGGAATCAAAGCTGGGTTTTCTGAAAGCAGCCTGTGCTTTCGGCCCCTTCACCACCTCTCCAGCACCCCTGACATTTTTAATTTTAACAAGAAGCTTTCAGATGGAGCGCTCCACAACCAACCCGGGAAATCTAGGTTTTCTGAGCAGTACCACAAGAAATTACCAATCCATGAGAGAAGAAAGACACAGCTTTGTAAACTGACATCTACTTCCATTCATCTGCATGAAAATGATCTTGGGGGATTCTTGTTTATACTGGAATTATTTAACTAGACCCAGAGATGTACTCATTTTGAATTAGGAAGAGTTCAGATTTATTACACTAGTTTTTTTGTGTCTATTAACAAATATAAAAATAAGAATCCTTGATTAAAAAAAGGAAACTTTTCTTTAACTTACTACATGAGATCTCATCCTACTGAATATATTTCTGAAATACTCGAGAGAGTCACAGAATGTCACAAATGATAATTGCTACCTATACTTTCTCAAACATGTTTGTCTCCAAAAGACTCCTTCCTACAGCACTGTGGTATGCCTGCTTTGGACAATGTCAAAGGGTAAACTGTGCCACTGAACACACTACATGTCAGGACCACTCCTTATGGGAGGAGAGAGAGAGAGGAAATCGCTATTTGCTGTTTCACAATACGGTGAACCAAGAAACAGTGTGAGGATGAGCTGACTCCCTCCTGATGGCAACCCTGCAATTTCCAATGAGGAGCTGACTCCTAGGATTGCAGCTATTTTCAGCTAAGGATCTGTTTCAGCAGGGCTTCACAGAGCCGCGACTGGAGACACGAGGAGCTCTCCGTTTCAGACAAACTGGTGCTGGCGAGACCGTAACCTCCGGGAAGAAGAGCAGCAGCTCCGCATGGTGCACGTGCTTCTCTAATTTCCAAGCCACTCTAACGGCTTTACCATGGTATAAGAGGCCAAGTAATGCTCTTCTAAAGGAAATGTCACTCACCAAGTCACCTTACTGATAGCTGGCTTTTCTTCCAAAGTGGCTTGGCTTGATTTCTAGGAATTAAACAATTCTGATTATTCAGGGTTAATGAGATCCCGGTGTCACAGCCCTGGAACAGGTATCTACTCCTCAAATGACTGAAAAGTGTCTAAAATAACCTCTGAAGTCTTACTTGGTTGGTTTACAAACTACATAGTTACCGGGCATCATCATCATCATTGTCATCATTGTCATCGTCGTCATCATCATCATCACTATCACTATTATTTTATAGTAACTGTTCTAACATTTTAAATTTACCTCCCTTACTCTTCTTACATGCTGGGATCTGAAAAGACAGATCCAAAGCATACCCTGAACAAACAGATAAGCAATTAGCCTAAATTAGCTGCTCTGCTGCTGTGCTGGGCTGTGCTGTGCTGCTATGCTGTGCTGTGCTGTGCTGGGCTGGGCTGGGCTGGGCTGGGCTGGGCTGGGCTGTGCTGTGCTATGCTGTGCTGGGCTGGGCTGGGCTGTGCTGTGCTATGCTGGGCTGGGCTGGGCTGGGCTGGGCTGGGCTGGGCTGGGCTGGGCTGGGCTGTGCTGTGCTGGACTGTGCTATGCTGGGCTGGGCTGGGCTGGGCTGTGCTGTGCTGTGCTGGGCTGTGCTGGGCTGGGCTGGGCTGGGCTGTGCTGTGCTGTGCTGGGCTGGGCTGGGCTGGGCTGGGCTGTGCTGTGCTGTGCTGGGCTGGGCTGGGCTGGGCTGGGCTGGGCTGGGCTGGGCTGTGCATGCTTGGTGGCCTTGACGATCCCATGGTTGCTCTCACAACCTGATGTTCTGATGATAACTTGAAATCTGAACCTGGCCTTAATCAGCATGTTTAGACACATATTAACAATTAGCCAATTATAAATATGTATCTAAGAGCATCGCAAGAAGAGCAAGAGGAAATGCTTGGGTTTCCCCCTCATGCAGCCATATTCCTCTCACTAAGAAACAGAAGGAATGCTCTCACTAAATTTCTCGTTTTCTTCTCAGCTGATACTGGGAATTAATTAATGATTTTGGCTACCACTATATGTATGTGCATTAATGGTTCATCACATAAAAAGTCCCCAAAGTAAAAAATAAAAAGGTCAACCCTCAATAACTGAGCACTAAAACTCCTTCATAATTAGGGGGGAGGGATATGACTTCCAGATAACCAGGTGCAATACATGAAGTTCTACCTGAATTTACATTAGAAGATTAAATCATTTAACTATCTTATTTACTCAGGAATAAGTCTGGAAGGGAGAGAGCAGTGCTACCATTGTCTGGTTGTTTACAAACTTATTCGAGTTAAATTTCAAAGGACATTTATTCACCCTAATAGAAAATCTGCACTCTTGACTCTCTTGAGTCAATCTGCACTCTTAACTCAATTCTCTGAGCCGTGGACAGCAAAGGGGTCAGATGGCCTTAGAGGCACAAGAGTGAAGAAGACAGAGTTGTAAACCAAGCAGTACAAGTCACACATTCAAGGCCACCGACACTAACGCTCCTGTGTTCTGATGGACAGGAAGGAGGTGCAGTGATTCTGAAGCCACTGCATTCTGCCTTAATATAAAACCACTCTTAATCACTTTAAGACAAATGACTAGTAGCATTACCATCGGAATTGTTGTTAATGTAACAAGTTTGCTTTTTTTTTAACTCCAATATACTGTCTGAGAAATATAGCTCAATATACTGTCTGAGAAGTTCAACATACTGTCTGAGGATTGGGATGCGTGGAACCTTCCCGTGTTCAAGGCGAGCGGGCGGGCAGAAGTCCAAGCCAAAGCATCCTGTCATTTCCCTGTCTTCGGGAAGCACCTCCCTCGCTGGGTTTCCGAAAGGACTGTCATACAGAAAATAGCTCAGGCACGTGCACCGTCAGGTCTGCCGTCTTTAATTATTACCAATCAAGTTACAGCAATTTCCTCTCTGGTTAAACATGTGCGTACCTATCTTCTAAAGTATTTCTTTATGCCACTGTTCATAAAACATTTTGGGCTGAAGGAAAATCCCCTGCACTAAATTAATAACTAATCACAGGAGATATTTATCACCCCAAGTCTTTTACAGGGAAACTGTCAGATTTAATCATCTTTCCCATATTTTCACTATTTACTGGGCTCCATTTATCACACACTTTAGATTTTGACAACAGTGAGTTATTTTAATTACCATTTCAAGTTTGAGTGACTAAGAATATGGCCATTCCTAGGAGACATAGGGGTGGGAAAGACAGAGGAATTCATCTGAGCAGCCAATAAGCTATCATGTCCATGAATAAATCATGATTTTCTCCATTGTCAGCAGTTCAAACAGGCACGAGGCAGGAGACAATAGACCATGGGCTTACGGCACTCCACTATCATTTAAAATGTACTCTTTCTGCTCTTTCCTATGATATAAACTCATTTAATTACAGAGAAAACATTTTTATACCACAAATTCGGTCAGGGTAATGGTGCAGTGGTCAGTGGTAGAATCCAAGCTAATTATGAGTACAGGTGTTTGGGTTGAATACCCAGAGAATACTCCCCTATAAAAAGAGGGGTAAATCTCATAGACTATGTTAGATAATCTTTCCATAGCTTGAAAAACGTGAAAGCAGAGAGAACATTGTATCAGAGCATCCAGAAACATTCATGACGTGACTCAATAAACTACCCTTCTAGGGATAGGGAGACAACTCAGTGGGCAAAATGCTGTGATGCTAAAATTAAGACCCAAATTAGATTCCCAGCTGCCATTATCTAAAAAGCAAGGCATGGCATGTGTCCGCAACTCCAATCCTGACAGACAGTGACAGATGAATCCAGGGGATCATAGCCAGGCAGACTAGCAAAACTGACTGAGTTCACGTTCAGTGAGAGACTTTCTCTCAAAAGATAAGATGAAGAAGTAATTGAAGAAACCATCAACCTTTGGCCTCTACACATGTCTACACAGGTACATGCACCCACAACGGACACACAGAGGCATACACACACATGCATGCACATACATGCATAAAGACATTACCTGTCTAAGTTGGTCTTACCAAAAATATGACTATATGATATACATAAAATTATTAAAATAACTTCTGTAGTTCACGGTGAGATTTTTTTAATGTTCCATCAAATCACCCCAGTATGTTATTAACACCATGTGATAATGTGAACGAGAACGGCCCCCATGGACCCTTGTGTGTGAATGCTAGGTCCTCAATGTGTGGAACTGTTTAGGAAGGATTAGGAGGTGTGGCCTCGTTGGAAGACGTGTGTAACTGTGCGTGAGCTTTGAGGTTTCAAGAGCCCATATCATTCCAGCTGGTATCCCCTACCACCACCCACCGTGTGAGCTTCCAGGACCTGTCCCAGTGCCATGCCTGGGTAGTAGCTACCAAGCAAGTCAGGATGGTCATGGACTCTACTCTGGAAACATAAGCCCTAATGAAATGCTTTCCTCTAAAACTGCCTCTGTCATGGTGCTTGACATAGTGACAGAAAAGAAACTAAGACACACCAGATTCAAACTAGCCACACTCTAGAGGAAGGACAGCGTGGGTATAGGTGCCAGGGTGAGGCTGGCACGGCAGCTGACATTACTAACTTGTGTCGTAACTACACTGTTGCTGTCTTCAGACACCAGAAGAGGGCATCGTATTCCATTACAGATGGTTGTGAGCCCCCATGTGGTTTTTAGAAATTGAAATCAGGATCTCTGGAAGAACAGTCAGGGGTCTTAACCACTGAACCATCTCTCCACACACCCCTCCAAAGCCATATTTTTATGTCCTCTCTATTTCCAAGTTTTTGTGCTTACAGAGAAGAAAATTACCCAGACTTCACAATACCCCAGCTGAGAAGCATCCTCTCTTCTACACCACTTAACTTCAGTAGAGAGTAAAATATTCTCAAGCCCGAATCCAACTACGCCACTGCGTTTAGCAGATAGGTTGTCCCCTGGGCAACCTTTAAACCGCAGTCTCTCTGAGAATTAAGTAATATTAGGGACTGAAGTGAAATAAGTCTAAGTCCGCTGTGACATGACATTCACTGGAAGAGGTAGATTAATCACTTGGTCCTGGAACACTTAAAAATACAATATATAGCATATGTTCACAAAACAATTCCTGGAAATAAAACACAATGGGCACTCAGCAAATATTTTATACCACCAACACCTGCTCAAATCCTCTCTGAACTTTATTTCTAAATATCACCGCTTTTTATTGAATCAACGGAAATTTGAAAGAAGAAACAGAATAAACATGCAGAGATGATCAAGGGAGTTAGAAAAATCTTTCTATAAAACCTCGTTGAGTTTTACGTGAGCTGGGGCGTTGTCAGTCTTGCTGAGAGGTGTGAGGGACTCAGCTGTCACCCCACAACTGCAGCCCACACAACCCTAAACACAAAAAGGGGATCTGTCTTTCCATACAGGAACAAAAGACGCTGGTGTTAGGGCCTCACTTAGTGCTAAAAACAAAGGAGCCATGAACCAACTCCAAGAGGTACCTGTGACTTCCCTCTTCGGAAGACCCCTACGGTGCCTGCCTACAGATGGTGCCTCCTGGTACAGCACACCCCACAATGCATTAGACACTCGGCTGGATCCCAGACCAACATAAACAAGTAACTTTAACTGACAGGTTTGAAGTTGGAAAGGCTTTAGAAAACTAGTTTATCACTGTTTAATATTTAATAAATTGTCTTATAATAGTCCTGCTTGCTTCAGATACTGGACGTCTATTAGTGAGAACAATTGCTTTATCTATTTAAAGCTGATCTGTCCCCTCCGTAACTTCTGCCTGTTGGTCAAAGTCCTGATGTCTGAAATGACAACAGTAACAAGAAAAAACTAACAGTAAAATAATTAACTCTATTAGCTGTGAAGGTTTTTATCAGACTCAACTTACAATTCATATTACATATTTAAAAATTACATATTTAAAATATGAAATATCTAAAAAAGCGTTGTAGTTTAATACATTTTTCATACTGAAGTATAAATTTAAAATACTTATTAAATTTTCATAGAGTCTAATTCCATATATATTTATGTGTGTACACATGGAATATATGCTACATTTGTGCAGGCGCCATAGAGGAAGAATAGGGCATTGGATCCCCTGAAGGTGACATTACTCGTAGTTGGGAACCAAACATGGGTCCTCTGGAAGAGCAAGAAATGTTAACTGCTGAGCCATCCCCTGGTGCCTACATTCTGTATTTAATGAAGAAGAATCCAGTTTTATAGGCTGGGTAGGAGACAGATAAAATATGGATCAAGTCTGTCGGATAAAGAAAATGGCCAACAGCCCAATACAATACTGAAGATAGTGCTGATTTAAAAAAAAAAGGCTAATTTAAACTTTTACAGGAGAAGACATGAGCTCAGAATTTTCATGAAAATGATCTTCACTTTTTATAAAAGTCTTACTGTGTACCTGAAAAGAAAGTAGCAGTAAGAGTCCAAGATTTAAAATCTCCATATTTTACAGTAAAGCTTTTTACGGAAGGAAAAAATTAACCCAGAAAATTATGGCAATTGATAGTTTGCCCCAACAACCACTGTCGAGGTTTGCATATGACTGAGGATATAAATCATCACTAGGCTAGCTGCTGCCTTCTCACTGGGCAGACCTTTTAAGGCTCTTAAAGGATCATGGTAGTTCTCACCTGACCTCCAACCTTTCTCTGACTTCCTGTCTCACCAGGTAACCTCTTCCTGCCTTTGTTATGCAGCCATCAGAAGAACTTCCCCCAAAATCATGCTCAAGAGTCAACCTACACACACTGTCAGTCTCCCAGGCTGTAAACTGAAGGAGCCTCTTTTCATTATGCCTGTCAGAAACGTGTCACCACAGACACTCCCTCTACCCTGGGGTTCTGCTGTCATGAGAACAAGCCCCAGCTTTGCTCTGTTTTGTAACATTAGCTAGTGGCCGCCAGAAAGTATTCAATTTCTCTCACAATATTGCCCTGCACTGCTTCATAAGCAGCACAGTGAGCTGCGAATTAAAGGGTCATCTGCTAAGAGAGATGTGGATCACAGGAACTAAGCTAGCTAGGCTTTTTTTTTTTTTTTTTAAGGACCAATGTTAACATTTTTTAATTGGAAAACCTATATTTTTGACAAAAAAAATTAAATAATTTTTGCAAAAAAAAAACCTACCTAGATCAGGGAAAGTTCTTTTAATTTTTATTGATAAAATCAGTAACAATGAACTATTAAAATCATACTGCTGGGGTTGGGGATTTAGCTCAGTGGTAGAGCGCTTGCATAGCAAGCGCAAGGCCCTGGGTTCTGTCCCCAGCTCCGAGGAAAAAAAAAAGAAAAGAAAAGAAAAGAAAAAAAAATCATACTGCTAAGAAGAAGCTCAGAACCCTTCAAGGTTTTTACATACCAGCCTTACACCTATATGTGCAGCTTTTGCATTCTGTTTCAGTCATGCAAAACACCTAAAGACCAAATTGACTGTAAAATAACAAAAGATTTATATCAAATAAATATTCGGATAAACTTGGAGTCAGAGAATAGAGAAGACATAGTGACCGGATGTTCGATTTAAATCGCAGATAGAAACAGTCCCTCCTCACTTTTCATACAACATTGGGTTCTGTTTGTATTTCAAAGTGACAGTAAATGTCAGAGATGACTCTCCCATCCTCTGAATACAAGGAAACACCATGCTGTGCAATCCTTTCAGTGCACGGAGAGCTTTCAGGAAACAACACACGTCTTAGTCCACAGATCAATCTCAAGACCACAGAAGACTATGCATTAGAGTCAGGGATGTACCTCTGTGGGAGGATGCAAAGCCCTTGATTTGACTCTACCCCCGCAAAATTCCGACCCAACAACAAAAACAAACCAGATACCAAGAGATCAATTACTATACAGTTTTACATGTTTAGTTTTAAAATGAAATCTCACAGGCAAGAACTTTTCATGTAGGAAAAGAGAGAGCATTGAAGCTTTAGAATGTTAATTGGGTTTTTAATCTATGAATACACAAAATAACATCTAAAGGTTCTAGACCAGTGTTTCCTCAACACGCAATGACGTGACTTTTAATACAGCTCCTTGTGTTGTGGTGACCCTCAACCATAAAATGATTTCATTGCCAATTCATAAATGATATATATATATACATATAAATGTAAATATCTCATGCACAGAATATCTGATACGTGAACTTCCAAAGGGATCACAAGCCACAGGATAAGAACTACTGTTCCAGACCAAACAACAACAAAAGCTTACCATAAACATAAGTCTAAGAATTTTCCCATATTAATAGCGGATTAATTCCATCTATGAAATAGAAAACTGACTCATGACCCATTAATATTTTCTTCTTTGTCCCCACCAAGTTTCCATGTAGTAATTACAAAATCACATCCACCTGAAAGCCAAAGCAGTCTAATGGACGACGTAAACACCACAGGAACAGTCAGACCTTCCCCTCACAAAACAGTGTGGAGAGGCTTGCACAGGAGTGCTGGCCACACACCGACCAGTCCCCAATCCCCGGGCAATGAGCTATCATCCTCCCCTCTCTCCTGACCAAGCTCAGCATCAACATTACGTCTCACGCCACCTAGAAGAGCAACCCCACGGTAGGAGAGACTCCGTGCTCCACATTCTGAGACACAGTACCAAGTACTCAGCACTGCTCCCTGATTTACAGCAGGACTGTATTAATGAGCACTCGTAACACTGAAGCTAATTAATAGGCTAAATGCATTAGTGCACTCCCGTGCTCTCTCTGTGAAAGGCTACTAACCCATCTCGGCTAAGTGCTGAAGTCATAATTAAGTCTGATGGGAAGCCCTAGATTTATACCAATATAATTACAAATATTACTTAGCTTAGTGATACAGCATGGCAGGAACAATGAGATGAGTAATTTAAAGTGGGTTTTAATGTCTGAAACTTCTATTACAGTACATAGGGTAAGTGCAAGCAGTGTAATTAAAACTAAGAGTCTGATCTCCATGACTCTGCAGCTCGACTCATTAAAATGCATGTTTTCTCAATTAATCCAAACTTTTCCATTAAAAACATAAAAAATACACTTTCATTCCTTGGAAATAAACCTCCACTGTACTGATTATATTTAGAACTGAACACTAAATAACCATTACAGATAAGTACAAAAAGAAAACTATAGAGACCAAGAAGTTGAGCCCGCAAAGCTAGAAAAAAGAAAGAAAGGACGAAGGACTGGCGCTCACTTTCCCGTCTCACATGCCAGGTTGGTGAGTGAGTGAGTGAAGAGCGGGAAGACGAAGATCACTAAGTTCATTATAAACACAGTGTCCACTTAGGGGACAATCACAAGGCAGACACAGGTCCCGCGTCACTCACCAGCCGCGGCACTTCTGACTACCGATGACAGGTCTGATTCTCGAGGCCCACGGCTCTTAGGTCATGTATCCAGGAAGCTAGAGTGTGAGCGCACTGCTGCAGGATGACCGCTTTCTCTTTTAACTGGATGGACTCCTAAGCTTGTCTAGAGGTCAAGCATTGGAGATAAGGGTGTTCATGTACGTCACTGTGTCACGTGCCATGAAAAGACTATGCTAGGCTGTCCTAAAGCTGTCTGTAAAGGAGAACACTAATTGGGGAGCACTTTAATTTTTAAAATGATACCATTCAATTTTCTTTAAATATTTGGTTTACTTTGTAAAGCAAATATTACCAAAAACAATAAATACATCTTAACAAATTTAGATTCTTTATAATTTTTAAAAGTCCATTAGACTTTAAAATGGAATTTTAAAAATCAATAAATTTCACTTTTAAATTGATGTCAATCATTTTCCTGAATATTTGGCTTACTTTATAAAGTAAATATTACCACAAACAGTAAATACATTTTAACAAATTTTAATGGCAAAAAGTCAAAGAACGTTTAAAGAAAAATAATTAGTAAATTTCTCAAGAAAAATCTGATTCCATAAAAATGTAAGAGAAAAGAACCTGTGAAACACCAATAAGAAAATGGAAAGTTTCTCATGACTTTAGGAAGCAGAGTCCGAAAACACAGGCCAGAAACACAGGCAGAAACAGACCAAGAAGATGATGTGGAGCTGCAAGGCTTCCACACGGCAAAGGGGACAGCAGAGAAGAGAAATACGTAGAGAAAAGGCTTCCAGACTGAATGTGTAAGAAACGGCAGACCCTCCAAAGCAGGCAGAGAGACCTGGTCAGGTCACTGATTGCCCAGCACAGTGTCACCTAGGCATCCTGAACTACGCCTGCAACCTCAGAACCAGCAGGGATGAGCGTTCTCTTTCAGTGAAATTCTGATGATGTGAGTGAATGTAGAGGATGTAGTGAGAATTCTGGGATTTTGATTTATTTAAAAAACAAAAACAAAACAAATAAAAAACCAGACACGTTGTAGGAGTATGTTTTGTTTGAATCCGGATGTGGGGCATGGGGCTGCTGTGGCTGTCGCAGCAGGTGCGTATGACTCGCTCCATGCTCCAGCAGAGGCGTGCGTTTGGGACATGACTGTGTGACATTCGGGGTTATGAGACCTCTCAGAGGGTACATAAATGCTGGGGCCCCCCAAGGCGGGGTAGGTGGTTGCTACTCATTCACAGGGGTTAGTTGTAGTTTGTTAGTAGTTCTGCTCAAATAAGAAACAAGAAAGAAAGAAATTCAGGGATCTCTAACTCTCTCCTCTATATTCTCTCTCTTGTTTAGTGATAGGGGATAAAACCATGGGATAAAGGGTGGCAAAAGGAAGAACCCACAAAAAAACCAAACAGCAACTACAAGTAAAGAAGAAACAAAAAATTAGAAAAAAAATAAAGAAATTAGGTTTAAGGATTTTTCCCCACCTCTCTCCTTCCCTCTCTCCTCCCCCCTCAAGGGGGAGTGGGAAGATGAAGGATGAAAAAAAGAAGAATCCACAAAGTAGCAAAGACCAGCTACAGTGGGATACAAAGTAAGTCCCTATGTCACCCACTCAGCAAGACTGCCTTCTGGTCTAGGAAAGAGGAAAAATGTGAAAACTAAGGCAATTGCTCGCAAACGCACAGAAAACACAGAAGCCCTGAGCACAGAGAGTGCCAGTGCTCCTGCACCAATACAGCACGCAGTAGGGACAGTCCTGGAAACTCGGCAGGGACTACCACAGGCCTACGACTGGGCACTGTCCAATGGAACAGGAAGTCGAGGACTACAAGACCTGTCATTCGAGAAAGACAAGAACTGGCCTTCCAGAGACTGAGAGAAGCCTGGTCGGCTGACGCTTAGGGGAGCGAGATGTTCAAGACACTGACGATAGACGATGATCTCATACTGTATATTTTTAAATGACAAGAAGAGTGGATTTTGAGCATTGGGGTTTCGCCTTTTCAAAAACTCACAAATGGATAAATGATTCAGGAAATAGATTTGCCTAGACTAGTTTAGATATTACATCATTTAAATATGCACTGATGCTTTACACGGGACGCCATAATACATCTAATTGTAAATTTTATGGATTGGCTAAAATCTGAAAATAAATGATAGAAAAATTACCACAAAAATTTTTCTAAGGCTTTCACAAAGACCATCATAGAACTGGAAGTGTAATTCAGGGCAATCTATTGATCATTACTGCTCATTATAACTGGAAAAGATGGGATCCATACCACTATTTTCAAAACATAAGAAATAATTTAAAAAAATAAGGAGGGAGTCTTAGGTTTGAAGCATTACTGGGTTAAGCGGAATGTTATCTCTCGTACTTATAAAATACTTCATTAATGTTAGGTGGAACAGTAAGTTCTATTTTGAAAGTGAACTCTGTGTAGTGGCCTATCTTTAAGAACAGTGAAGAAAAGTTGGTGGGCCAGGCTCTCTGCAGTCTCACCCAGCACTCTCAGGCCCGCCTCCTCTGCACTGCCTGGAGCAATGTCCACACACCTGTGCTGGGCAGTGGGGCACTTGTGCACTTACCTGTGTTGCTAACGTCTGCTTGCGAGAGGTGTGCTACATCTTTTTCTAACTCAATGTAATATTTCAGAGGAAAATATGGGTTTATCATTACTTTAAAAATTCCCATTTTATATATTCTATATTATGCATTAAGCTGCTAATCATGCGAGTCTATTTAAAAACAACTTACATTTGTTAGAAATGAGATCATCATCATTAAGAAAGGGTCTAAATGCAAAACGTTTGAAGCAATTCCTCAGAATCACTGATAAACCAGAACAATCAACCACAAATATCTCGAAACCTTAACAAAGACGGGCAGGAGATACTTTAGAAGTAACAGGAGGGAACTACAATGCTGCAGCTGTACTTGCTGGAACAAAAGGCAGTGACAACGCAAATGAAACAGCCGGACCTGCGGCAGCAGGCGCACTGCAGGGTCCCACCTGACCCTTCCTCCTCCGCCTTCCCAGGGACACAGCTGCCGTGGATCTGACTTAACGCAGGCATGGCCTAGCACAGCAGCCCTCAGGATGTGCTGTGCTCTCCTCTGGGCACACGTCTAAGACATTACGACGCTTACCTGTCGTTTATGATCCAGTTCAGACAGAGATTCAGAGAGCTGAGATTTTTGCACCTCTTGACGATTTCCATCACAGTTTCATTGTCCAGTTCAGTGATGTGGCGCAGGTCTAGGCTGGACAGGTTTCTTAGCTATGACGTAAAGGTTAGAAAAGATCAGTAAGCGCTGACTTAAATCTCTGAAGCACACCTCCATCTCTCACACAGTCAGGGCAGCACCGTACATGAGATAGTCTAGTCTTTTAGTTAAATGTCTGCCAAAGTACTTTACACAGAAAATTCTAAATACGTGCGGAAATCTATGATGAATATATGAGTGGGCAACAACCATAAAAACCCATTTTCCTGAAGCACCACTGAAGTGAAGAAGCAGCCACATGTGGAGTAAGTAGAGAGCCACTGAGCCTGTGATAAGAAGTACCTGCGGCTGGTAAGGTTCAACCTCAGGAATTTCTCTTCAAATCTACAATGTCAGCTTTGTACAAGTTCTCTCATTTCATCTGTGGAGCAAACATAAGTAATTCACAGCCATAGTGGTGGTATCCTATTCGTTTTCTCCAAATGGGTCCATTAGAGGCACATGTTTTACTGTATCACCAACCCCTATTCCTTTATTTCTCTCATTCCTTTTCTGAAGATCCGTAATGTTTATTCTCCAAAGGCAAATTACTAACGTTTATGCAAAGGTGATGTTAATTATCCTCTTTAAATAAGGCATATTGCCATGTAAGCAATTTTTGCTAAGTAACAGACAAAAGAATCTGGAAGCATGTGTTAGCCTAAATACACTACCACCTTGCAAATGTGTGCATGCCTTAATATGCCACTTCTAAGGCAAGAGTGACACGGCAGGTGTAATTGGAGACTGGTCCTGAAATGGACTATTCAATCAGGTCCAACTTAATGGATGAGTGTCTTGTAGGTAGAGGATCTTACTCAGCTTGTCAGAGGGGTGTGACAGAACTTACAACAGCCACCTATGGAGAGGGAGGGGTCAGGAGCCACAGTGAGGCCCCTCAGCTGACAGCCAATAAGAAATAAGGATGAAACATCAGAAGATTGCGATAAAGTCGGAGAGGACAGTGGTGTCAAAGCCATGGAACTCAAGCCCGGGTGCTGTCTTAAGTAGATGCGTGTTATTCTGTAAGGAAGGCAGCATAGTCATGGTTTATAAGGTGCCATCCTCTACGGTCATAGGCACACTCAGAAACAAAACAGGTAATAAGCACAATTCTAACCCCAAAGCCTAGTAAATTCCCTTGCTCTCAAGGACAGGCAGAAACTGTCAACAGCATGGGATTCCCCAAATAAAGCAAAGGGGCGGGGTTTGGGGATTCCCCAAATAAAGCAAAGGGGCGGGGTTTTGGGATTCCCCAAATAAAGCAAAGGGGCGGGGTTTTGCAGTTGTAATTACAGTCCCATCAACAACAGAGGCCAGTGATTCATCCTTGGCAGGACTGAGCTGCTCTCCAGGATATCTAAGGATCCTGAGGAGAGAGACAGACTTCTGTTGTCCTTAAAGGGGTCAGTGGTAATGTCAGTCTCCTAGAGCTAAGATCAGCTCCTTGCGACAGCCAGCAGGAAAGAAGGATTATCAACCAGTCCTATGCTGCTAAAAGCTGATTCCTTCTACTGAGTACATACATTCACCTGAACCCGAGCTCTGTAAAGAAAAGAGGCTCCAGTGACACAGAAGACACACTCAGACTCCAGACCCTGTAGGCAGTGAGGTGGAGGGCATCCTTTTAGTCTTCGGTGGTTACTTATTCCATTCCAGTAGAAGACTACTGCACTTAGGCTACAGTGGAAAATACACGTTTGACGAGAGGCCAGAGCTGGATACATTAAATGGATGTGCTTAATGCCAAAGACATACGCATTTTTAAATGGTTAAAAAGGCAAATTCCTTCAAACATTTTATCAAAATTAATCATTTTCCAAAGGAAGATATTGAGCACATATATTTTTTTTTGGGGGGGGGAGGAAAAGAAAGGAAGAAAGAGAGAGAGAGAGAGAGAGAGAGAGAGAGAGAGAGAGAGAGAAAGAACGAACCCAGTTGTTTGTACCAGTTCAGTCCTTCATCTCAAGGAAGACAACTGAGTGTCCCAAAGGTTTAAGCAACTCTGCAAAAGTGGATAATGGGAGAAGATGTCAGCAAATCCAAACTATGCTACAGACTTGTAAAAGTCCTAAGACATCCTGTAGAACTAAGCCACAGCAGGAAAGTGCAACACCAGACTAAACTATAGGCAACAAAACTCCTGACTTTGGCTGACTCTTGAACTCTCAGAAAGCCACGTCCAGGGGCACCAGGTGCCAGGTGGGCCAGGTGATGGCACCAGGCCAGCAGTGCGTGTCACTGACTGATGCTTACAGTCCAGAGTGGAGGCATCAGGCGTGCCCTGACTCACATGCCACGACATGCAAGACAGCATGGAGAAATACTTGGCCTACGAAGGCTCATTGTTCTTGTGAGCTGGCAGTCCCTGACTGGTGAAGGTTCACCGGGCCTTCCTGGTGAGCATGTTGGCCAACACTAGTAGAACTCTGACAGCATGCAGAGTTGGCTGCAGGACACTAACCCCCGGTACAGCATCACAAGACACAGACCCAGTATCTCTGCAGGGTTGGCATTTTTAGTCAAAACTCCACAAACAGGCCTGTCAAATTCATCACATTCATTTGCTTGTGACATTTGCAGGGAACATTGTAACAGTGCCCTCCGGTGTTTCATTAAATCTACCTGAAATAATCCCACGTAGTCTGAAACAGATAATTACATCTAGAGAAACTGACATTTTAATTAAACTTGCTTCCCTTATACTTCGCTGGTAGTCGTGGGTTATGTGAATCCCAAAGGATTCGAGGAAGCAGAGCCCTTTCCACCAGCCTCCACAGGGCCTCACTCCAGTCCACACACCAGGCAAGACAGCTAAAGAGACCTAAGGCACAGTGTAGACTTCAGTAACCACTTTTCAGTTAATGTTGCATTGTTCAAAAGAAAGTAACTTGTAGCCATTCACATTGAAAGACCAAAATTAGAGCATGAAGGACAGACTTGGTGTTTTGGAGAGACTGGATTTTGGAGACTAGATTGTTTGTTGGAGGTTGAGTTTTGCTTTCCAAAGTTGTGGTTGTGCCTCTGGTGTTACAAGGAAAACGTAAAGACTGTGGTTAAAGATTCCCAGTGTTACATTGGCTACAGTTTGCAGTTTGATCACAGACAGGCTCAGGATTCAAACTCACACAAATTTGTAATTAAAAAAATCAATCAGGTGGAGATTGTTACAGGATTTACGAAGGGTTGATGAGGCTATAGAACTTGTAAGAGCATTACAGCCTGTTTGCTTACTCCAACTGCCATTTTAAGAAATATGCATAAAATTATTATAGATTTAGAGTATTGTTTTTATGCTGTTTCTTTACATCCTGGTGATTGTGAAAGGTTTTCATTTAGTGAGTTTGCTTACAATATTAGAGAGCCCATGAAGTGATACTTGTCTCTGTTTGCGTCACTTCACCTTAAGGGAGCTTGCTTTACAATGTCTTTAGATTTAGGATTGCTTAGGCTTTAATTCCTGACTCTTCGTCGTAACTCATGTTAGAAGCTGGAAGCTTAACTTCCAGCACAATGGTTGTGGTGAGCCCTGACTCAATTATTCAAAACAAGTGGCAGCCAGAAAGGTGCTTATGTAGTTTCATTTGGTACAAATGTATATATTTTTTAAAAAATTGAATCATGGGGTTGGGGATTTAGCTCAGTGGTAGAGCACTTGCCTAGCAAGCGCAAGGCCCTGGGTTTGGTCCCCAGCTCCGGAAAAAAAAAAAAAAATCATAAAAAAAATTGAATCATGGTGTAAATTGAAGTAAGCAACAGAAATAATAAGAAAACGAAAAGGGGAAATTTAAAACCTTTGAACAGAATACCACTTCCTGATAGAAATACCTGCCCACCTGTAAGTGTCAACCAATCTGTCCACTGGAACTTGTCAACTCTCAAATGATGACAGCGAAACTTAACACAACAATATCTAGGTTACATCTAAAGTGAAACTATGTTGGACTTAAGGTTTCCCTTGCCAGCAAGTGTGGAATCATGTATACCTTCCCCCTTCAGTGAAGAGCAACAGAACTGAAGGAATATATCCATTTGAAGTGCCAATCAAAATCATTCAAGATGTAACATCAAATAACTGGTCACTGATCATCAATAATGTGCATAAGTGACTTAGAACAGGTAAGGTCATTAGCTGGCTTCCTTACTGCACTGACATTAGTGTACAGCAATAAGAAACTTTTCAAGCTTGATAATGCTAGGAGCATATGTTTAAATTATCTTTCTACATATAATGAGGCAGCTACACTGAAACCTGTGCTTGGGACCCACCAGAGCATCATAGCTTGAGCACTTTTTGAGGATTTATTTTTATGTACACAGCTTTCTGTCTGCATGTGTGACTGCAGGCCAGAAGAGGGTGCCAGACCTCATTACAGATGGTTGTGAGCAACCATGTGGTTGCTGGGAATTGAACTCAGGACCTCTGGAAGAGCAGTCAGTGCTCTTAACCGCTGAGCCATCTCTCCAGCCCCTGGCTTCATCAGTTTCATTGCCCTGTAAACTGGCCTGCCTTTCTCTGTCCAGCCAGTTTGACTACATTCAAGGCAGCACTAGGGTAGTGACAGCATATAGAGCATACTAGCCCTTCATTTCAACTGTTGCAGTGTTCCCCGAAAGAAAAAGAAAGGTCGGTATAGTTGTCATGTGCTCTCATATAAGAAACCTAGAAGGATGTAGAAACATCAGAGTTTAGCCAGGAGGAGACTCCTTCTCCCTCTGCATTCATTAACTGCCTGTAGTTCTTCTGGGCTGGGATCCAGATTTCACCCATCCACAACTGCATGCCAGCTACTCTAATCACTGCTCAGGTCTGGTCTAGATGACAGGTGGTTGAGCTGTCGTGGGTGTAGCTTCCCTAACCTACACAGAGGACACAGTCTTGGGCAGATGTGCTGATCCTTTGGCCCTTACAATCTGAAGGAAGGAGGAGTCCAAAGGCAAACAGGTCTAGGACCAGCACAAAGCAAAAGACAAGAAAGGGAAAGGGTGAGGGCTTGCAGCAGCAGCAGCAGCAGCAGCAGCAGCAGCAGCAACGTGATGTGGTCTATCTAAAGGAAGCTCAGATAACAGCCCACAAGCAGAAAAAATTGCAAGGGTGTATTGTATCCTGCTAAAATCCATGGTGCTAACCATGTCCGTTCTCCTCTTTGAGCCCGATGAAGGTTACAAGGTGCATCTTGAGCACCTCCCACAGGCACAGGAGTACTTGTTCCCTTGGTAACATCCAAGTTGAACGGCAATTTCACACTAAAACAAGAGCCTCGGATCCACAGGCACCAAGCACTTCTCTAGCTCCAGTGAGAAGCGGCTCCTTGAGTTGGTAGGAGGGGGGAAGACGGCCAATCACCCACTATGCTCCAACCAACTGAAGAGCGGTCTGTGCTGGTGGAGCCTGTCCTAAAGGCTCCTCGTCCACTGCGATCTACAGCTTCTGGGTAACGACTGTGGCTCTCCTGGTTGCCAAGCACACATTCATGAAGTGGGTGTGACTGTCTAACGGGTTCTCACTGGGCTCCATCCTAGTGTGTTTGACCAATGGGGAGCTCGGAACCAAACCAAAAGCCAAAAATCTCTGCAGAAAATGATGACAGAGGCAAAAGTGCTGGTTAATGCTGATGCTTCACGTGGAAATTTCTGGACATCCTACTCGCAGTAAGACAACTTCTGACTAACACAGAGCAGCCTGGGAAAGGGGATGCCCATTTTCAAAGAGTAAAAAGGCACAGCAGCCAATGTTCTTTGGGTGTCCAGGCACTCTCTTACGATGCTGGAGTGTATTCTAGACATCCAGTATAAACCATTGTTACAATTACAAGCGGTACAAGGTCCTTTGGGTTCTCTGTCTGTGCACTGTGAATCATTTATGAATGCAATGTAGCCAGTATGCATGTGGGTGCCTCCCCGAAGCTGACAAGGCCGGCCTGGAGCAATAAATGCATTGCTTAAAAAATGAGACCGTTCATTAAAACAGATCATTAAAATTATCAGGTGACTGGCATCGTCAATGTTTTAATAAATTGCATCTTAAAATAATTAGATTCTATACTCAACAATAAATATTTACTCCAAAGAGATAAACATGTTCACCTTTTCCTCAATACTTATTTTCAGACTAAATTTATTAAGTTCTTATTAATGAGCCCCAAGTGTGATTTCTTTACTGAGGCAGTCTGTTCTGCTGATTTGTAAGTGGGATTTGATGTATTTCAACATCACTATTTTATAAGCCAGAAAAGTATAGTCGAACCACACTGATCCTTAGTAAAATTTCCATCCCAACAGTATGAACTAATTTCACCGAAGAAAGCAGAATGGAGGTGACGTCTCACTGTCTGCTCTTGGATAAAGGTGGACCTTGAGTGTCTGAGGTCAGATAAGGTAACATGGAAATCCTCTCTGTAGGAGTGTCTGCAGTGTTTATAAACTCACAATTTATAAACAAGCATGTGGTGAAAATCCAAGGACTGAAGAGATAACACAGAAAAATAATACTTAAAGTGTTAACACCAAGAGTTAAGCAGAGCCCTTTCAGAAAGCCGCTTCAGCTCTTCTCGGGGTATCTTATCTATTCTGTTAAGCCGGAAGCAACAACTCTACAAAGGAGGGGTCAGGGAAGGAACTCACTGGTTCACTTTTCTCACTGGGGCTTTCCCAGATCGGGAATCTACAAGATGGCCTCATGTATTTTGCTGGTGTCACATTGATACATCTTGCTATTTCTGTGACTAAAATGAAAACACAGCACAAACAAATACATATATTATAGCCAGGGTGTGAGGGACAGAGCCATAAATGTGGAGATGGTACCACACAGCAGGCGCCACCCCCCTGACAGGAAACAACAGATGGGACAAATCACTGTACCTGACTAGAATAAGTAAAGCTCAGTCACTAAGTTGGGGAATAAAAATAAGCTAGAACAGTGTATCCCTGTTTGTGTACCCGTGTAGGACAATTCATCGTCTTTAATGCTATTTCAGCTGTTAAGCATGTGAAGTCATGAAGCACCTTCAAGGGATCAGCAGGGAAGGATACACAGTGGTGAGGAGCTGTTAATAGTCATTAATCTTACCTTTCGGCAGGGATGACACTGGGTAGAAAGTGAGGCTTCAGTGGTGAGTAATGTTTGACTTAAAATTTCATTTTACCCTTTCAATGAAATTGAGGCTAAAAGTAGAGTTCTACAAAATCTTTGTAGGTCAGTATAAAAGTAATTCATTTTATCCAGTTTTATAATTTGTCTTAATGTAAATGCTAAGCATTCTTCCTTATACAATGTAAATAGATATCAGGTCATTAGCAGACTGCACAGGAGGAAATCAAGGCAGCCGGGGGCAATGAGTTGCCCAGCAAGGTTGATCAGCAGTCATGCAATTAGCTTTGATGACATGATAGTTTGCTGCCCTTTGCAAACTTTTGGAAAATAGTCAATATATTGCTCTTTTGGTCCCGTTGACTCCCACTAGGGCTTTGTCTTAGAATGGAAAAACCAGAGCGGCCAGCAGTCGCCCTTCGGCACTCTCGAGGGATACGCACTAGGGTGTACCTCAGAGCAATCTAGAGACATATTTTCTCCATTTCAAGATATCCTTCAGGCACATATAACTTATCAGAAACAAGTGAAGTAATCGTCTCTGACTAAAGATCTCACCACCGTCTAAACCAGAACACTCTATTATCAGGACAAGTCACTGGGGGTGACCAGTTGTCCAGAACACTCTATTATCAGAACAAGTCACTGGGAGTGACCAGTTGTTTGGAAACTTAAAAAGGCATCAAAGTTCATCTTTCCTTTCTGGTCTCTGCATAAACAAGAAAAGGAAGACAAAATTGAGTTAGCTGCATGAATGATCATTTTTTCCGTTACTTATGTTAAATCGACTGAAGAAAAATCAATTTTATTTTCCTTTAAGAAATAGTTCATATTTTCAACCATAAGCACTTTTCAAAATGAGTGTTTTGTTTTCAACTTCTAATGTTACTAGGGTCAAGAAAATAGTGGTCATTTGGGAATTTTCCTGAGGTTTTAGAGATCTTCCCAAGGAAAGCTGGTTTATAACCCAGTTTAATTTCCAATAGTCACTTTTATGGTTACCTTACACAAACTCAGCTCAACCTGATTTAGCAAATCCCACAAATTAGTCACTGTTGTCAATAAACTGAATAGCTTAAAAAGCACACACAATGCAATGACAAAGAGTGCTAATCGATCTTCCAACTCGAACATACCCACAGTACAAAAAAAAAAAAAAAGCAAGCACCTCCTTCTAACTCAGGATGTAGAATTTTCATGTACCTATGGCATAAAAATGAAACTTTTGACAAAACTCTTTAGCATCTTTGTTAATGTCCACTTAATGTCAACAAGTGTGAAAAGTTATTTGTGAGCTGACTGGAACTGTACACTTTGCTGTGTCCCTACACCAGAGCTCAGGAGTCAAGGGGTGCCTAGCTGTACTGCAGACCCACGTAGACATTTTAGACTACAAGGATATTCAAAGAAATGTCAACTTAATACTGTGTATCAATACCCGTTTTACTTATTACCCAACATACTTTCACATTTTATAGTCATTAAAAGTATAATGTCAATCATACTTCAATATAATTATACATCCTAAGATATAGTATTATATCAATTATCACTGCTTATCATACTTACTTTCTCATATCCATAACGCAGTTTCTTATCTTTAACCCCGTACAGGTAATTCCCTAATTGTGTGTCACTTCACCAAGACCCCAGTGTGACCTGACCCTCTTAGCATCAAGAGTTTTTAAAGGGTAACAGATGTCACCAACATAAATTTAACACTGATGTCCTAGTACCCTATGGAGAGTTCACATTCACACCCTCTCACCCAGCCCCAGTGTGTGTTCAAAGTTGTTCTACTGGAGTCCGAGTGAATTCAGCAGTTCTGTCCTGAGTCTTCCACACTTCGCCTTATTTTTGGGTTTTTTTTTAAACTAGCATTTGCCTGATGTCCCTAAACTCTGGTATTCACAATCTACTTCCTACTTTTATTCAAATTTTGTAGATTCTTATGAACAAAAGAGAACATATGCTTTCTATCCATTTTCTCTGGGCTTATTTTATTTAATATAACATTTTCAGATTCATCACATTATCATAAATGATAGGATTCTCTTTTTCAATGGCTAGAACTCGACTGTGACTATGTATCCTGTTATCCTACTCTAACTTCAACTAATTTAACAATGGCAATATTTCTCCCTTCCCTTCCACTCCACCAAGACTTCCTATATACTCCTCGGATCTTTCATCAATTCTTACTGTATGTGTGTGTGCACACAGAGGGTGTGTGTTCTCATACACACACAGAGTCCTAAATATGACCTGTTGAGTCTGTATAA
This sequence comes from Rattus norvegicus, assembly GCF_021556685.1. Taxonomy (NCBI): domain Eukaryota; kingdom Metazoa; phylum Chordata; class Mammalia; order Rodentia; family Muridae; genus Rattus; species Rattus norvegicus. The sequence continues at coordinate 118,166,733 of NC_141542.1, forward strand.
TGTTACATGTAGACTTTATGGGTGAGGCTTATTGTATTACTAGGAGAGATAATAGCGCATCAAACTCCCTGGCTCTTACAGTCTTTCCTCTGTCTCTGTCTCTGTCTCTGTCTCTGTCTCTGTCTCTGTCTCTGTGTGTGTTCCTCTCTCTGTTCCCTGAGCCTTGGGTGCACCAGTGCTTTCTACACACATTCACTGGGACTGGGCTCCACAACTCTGCATGCAGACTGGTGTGGTCTTCTGTAGTAGTCTCCATCTGTTATAAAGCAAAATTTCTCTGAGTGAGAAAGACTAAAATTATGTGTGGGCATAAGGACAAATGTTTGTAGATTGTTAGGAACATGGTGGCTTAGTAAATTAGCAGTTGTAGGTTCTCCTCAACAACATGATCTTACTAGCACCCAGTAGTTATCTAAGTTTCTGGGACCAGGCATGGTCTCCCTCTTGTTGAACAAGGTTTTGATCCAATTAGAGAGCTGCTGGTTACCACCAAGGCATGTGTGCCTCTACTGCACTTGTAGGGTCATTGTGCCAGGCTGGGCACGGGCGTGGTTCACAGGTGCCACAGCTATATGGGACCATTGGCTGCTTTCCTCCTTTGATCTCGCATGGCCTCTTCTGGCACCAGGAGAGTTAGTCCTCAGAGAGCAACATCCAGGTCAGTAGCAGCTCAAGGGCTTCTGGGTCCTGTTTCTGATGTGTACTGTCTGCAGCAATAGGGACTTACCTTCCTTCCACCTCTTTAGAGTTAACCAAGAAACAGCAATG